>NC_142811.1:60322964-60482776 GCF_049724085.1 Artemia sp. Qi Xiang Cuo
TTATTAGCAAAATTGTGATACTACAACTTAGGAATATGCTCCAAGAACACAGAAATGTCCTCAAGAATCGCGTTAAAATGAACTCGGCCTTTACTACCGCCCGCAACATGTACTCTACTAAGTATGAATGTAAATGATGGCTGGATGTACCTCGGTGCCGTTTGTTCCTCAACTTTGGAGAACCCCAAATACTGTCTACTTTTGGGGTAGAGGTGCCGGTTTCTGGGTCGACAAAATTATTTTTGTGGTTCACTTTCAAATGAGTGAAACCTGCTTGTTCCATTTCAGTTGTGGTGTAGCCCTTCCAACAATCTGAAATGATTATTGAACATCGATGGTGAGACACTATATTCTATCACAAGTCAAACCAAACTAACCAGTGTACTCAAGAATCGCGTTAATAATGAACTATAATGAACTAGGTCAGGAATCGTGTTAATAATGAACTTTTCTTTGTCTTTGAGACGGTCAGCAAATTCCGAAGCTCCCAATTTAATAATTCACAAATGACCTTCACAATTTTGTTAATATTTATTTTATTTTCATCATATTTTATTGTCACCAAAGATCACTTCTCGAGTTTACAAGTCCCGCAAAATTTTTCAAACGAGCCATTAAACACCACTCTAAAAATTTCTGGTAGCCCACTAGCCCCAGCTTTTCCACTTGAGACATGGTGCAAAAAGTGCCATTTTAAGTGCCATTTGAAACTTGCAGATGGTGGAATTTATAGGAAGAACGTAGATAAGAGCAATATTTTTTATATGAACTATCAAAAATCTATGTAGGATGTTCTGGTTGCCCGCTAGCCCCACCCCTTGAGAAATGGAAAAAAAACTACCCTTTTTCGTGCCATATAGTACTTGCGAATGGTGGAATTTATATAAACAACGTACATATGAAAAATAGCTTTTGAATGAGCTCTTAAGCACCTCTCTATGATGTTCTAGTAAGTTAGTTTGGTTACTATGGGCTGTGGTTCGCTCTTTACTAGGTTGCAGCTACCTCTGCAACCATGATAATAAATTCAGAGGATAAGAAAGAGTTAGAATCAAATTGATAACTATACAACCAATTTTTCCCATCGTATCCCCCTCCCACAAAACATTTCATATACCAACTAGGACAACGTTCCTTATAAAATTCACTGCTCCTAATTTTTTCTTTGCCGTACCCAAGAAATATATTTATCTATAGTCATAAAAAAGTATGGTATTTGTAGCTCCTAAAAAAACTGACTTTTCCAGGTTAGAACGATTACAGAAAATAGATCGGGAAGTCAAGTATGGCACTCTAAAATGGGTTTCCTAGAATTTAAACGCCACAGTATCATTTGCTCAGTTCCATAGGAGCAAATCGCAACACATTGTTACCCAGTAGAACTCGAAGAATTCTAAAAAGTAATTTATATTAATTTTCACGATTTTAATTCATTTTTTATTTTTATTCACTCATTTTAGTTGTTATTGTAAGTTTTATTTTATTTATATACGCAGTTTGCTGAGGACAGCTCTTGGATAATATTCTGAAGGTTTAAACAAATTTCACTGTCTTAAGTAAATCCCCTGTTGTTTTTACCCTGTGTTTTTGTTTTTACTCTATTCTTGTATTAACGTCATATGATTTTTAAATAATTAGGGATAGGATAGGATGTAGAATATGAGCTAGTTTTAAAACGTACCCAAAATATAATGTATAAATATAAAAATATAAAATAAAAAGACCTTTATCTGATAAAAAGACTGATCCGGCAATTGAAATGAGAGGATGCTGGAACGTAACATGGAGGTCTTCTGAATGAGTTTGTTCGATGCCGTGACCAAAACTGGCATAGCTCTGCTCTTAGCCTTGATCAAATGGTCAAGTCGCATACATGCGGTGATAAAACCCTAGACTTGATTTTTACCAACATTGAAGATTCCTACTGTGCCCCCAAAATTGCCCCTCCATTAGGGGCAATTGACCATCTATGCATCTTTTGGACCCCTTTATCATCTCTTCTCCCAAAACAATTGATCAGTTATTCATATAGACCCATTACTGACGAGAAGGTTGCCCATTTCAAAGTAAAACTTAGCTCCAAATCTTGGGCCAATACCCTAAGTCTTACCAATGGTAATGAAATAGCTTCTAGGTTTTCAGCTGAACTTTTCCAGTTATATTGTGACACCTTTCCAGTGAAAAAAGTTACTTGCAATTCTAACTGAAAACCGTGGATAAATAAAAAAAAAATTGTGCCAGATAAATGACTTAAACTTAACCCAACTTAAACTAAAAAATCTTGACACAAATAAGTCAGCATACCCAGGTATTATTCCTACCCAATTGATTGTGCAATGTGGCCAGTATTTAAGCGTACCTCTAACTGGTATATTTAACCAATGTTTTGTAGATGGTATTTTTCCAGTGTGTTTTAAACGAGCTATTATATCATCTATACTGAAAAGTTTTTTATGATATTCAAGGTAAAATAAACCCAAATCAGTTTTGCTTTCGGCCGAACCCTAGCACCACGCATTGCTTAATTTATATACTTGATACAATTTTCAAACATCTTGAGTTAAATAGTTCCTATTTTGAGGCTGTTTTTGCTGATATTAGCAAAGTCTTCGACATCTTGGATCATCAGACAGTTATAAATAATGCAAGGGCTTTAGGTGCAAAAGATTTTGTTTTTTGTCCGACCGTTAACAATTTTTGGTCCCCTCTAACGGGGATTCATCAGGTTTTTCCTCAATTTCCAGTGGAGCACCTCAAGGGACTAAATTAGGTCCTTTGGCATTTTTAATTATTTTTGCTAATGTTTTACCAAGTTTTGACAACTCTGTTAACATTATTGATTTGACATTAACCTTTGTCAAGCATTAACCATGCTGGGCTGCAGATGCTTAAGCTTATGTCGAAACAAGGCACCCCTCCAGATCACCTCCTCCGAACATTTATATCTTTTATTCACCCAATTCTAGAATATGCAGCTCCTGTATGGCATTTTAAACTGACGGCTGAGCAAAGTGCTAGGCTCGAAAGAGTTCAGAAAATAGCAGAAAATAGCTCTAATGATAGTATCGAACCGGGAATACATTTCATATGAAGGGCTGCTGACAAATTTTAAATAAAACTCTGAAAAAAAGGAAATGGGCATGCTGCATGGATTTCGGAAGAAAATCTCTGATCCACCCCCTCCAAAACACCACCCCCCCCCTAACTACACAACAACGTGACGCCCTCGCGGGGTTGCAGGGCAGTTTGAAAAAATTAAGCCTGAAAGCTGTACCCACCAGGGGTTAGCAAAAGGTTTTACACCTAGTTTTGTAATAATGTATAACGAAAATCAGGATGATTGATTAGTGTTTTTTATGTATTTGCTTTTTATTGAGACTATACCAAGGAAATTTGGCAGTACCATGAATATTTTGGTGAAAATAAAAGTTTACCTTATCTTAGCTAATATATTCAGCCAAATATCAGAGCTAGAAAAAGCTAGCACACAAGTTCAAATATTTTGAACCTATATGAAATTTTTCTAGGGCCCCAAAAAATTGCTTCACTATTTCAATTTAACTTAGACAATTCTGGAACACCTGAAAAATCTTTAAAACGTAGACGGGTAAAGTCTAAAGTAAATTAATGAATTAAGTAAATTTGGCATCAGTTATACGACATGCTGACGTTTTTAGCAATCTTTAGTTTGAATTGGCGGTTTCCTTGAATAAACATACACTAACTAAAGAAAAATAGAAACCATTTTCCTATTAAAAAATGGATACTATAAAAGAAAAGTGGGCATTAGACGTTATGTTCAAATATATGCACTGACGTCATTTCAGAGGGGGGGGGCAGTTACCCCCCTCCCCAAAAATTTGGAGAAAAAAACTATGTATATAGCCCATGCCCCTTGACTCTCCAGATGGCGACCCCTCTTGCCCCCCAATAAAAATGCTGGAGCTACGCCCCTGAATATATGTACATCTAACATATGAATTAGGACTATGAATTAAAAAAGAAAAGTAAAAATTTCTGATCTTAAGTGCTGTTGCTAAAAGCTGCAAAAATATTAAAAAAAAAGTCCCTGTATTTCAAATCCCCAAGTATTAGTATAAAGGACCCCTCAATCCCCACCTATATAGGAATTTAATGTTTCAGTTTTGACTTTATTGAGAGAAAAGCTATAAGAGATTAAAATAAAAATAAAAACGACAAAGTAAAAGTTTCAAACCTATATATAAAATCCCTAAGATCCCTGGTCATTTTCCTGCAACTATTTTTGGGCTCAAGACTAGGCATTCCCATGTACTATTTCTTTAACGTGCAAAATATATAGCAGAATAAAACCAGAACTCTAAAGTAAAATTGAACTTACCATACCATACCTGGTTCCAGGTGGCATTGTTAAAATCAGCAAAACGGTCCAGCTTCTGTTTAAACCGTTAGAGTAGACACGTCCTCTCCCTCGGTGGAATATCTTCCAAGAATCAACGTCTGAGCAACAACAAAAAATAGCCAGTAGAGAATAAAACAAACACCTGAAATAATTGGCATATATAATGACAACTATAATAATGCATGCACCTGCCATCCCTTACCAGAAAATTTTGAGGCTCACATTGGTCCCTTTCCGCGAATTCAATTTCGGATCTCCAGCCGTTAAGGGAAAGAGCCTTATATTTATACTTATGCTGAAATCCTCTATATAAAAAACTATTTTCTGATATTTTTCTAACTGCAAAATTTCAGAAAAATTTCATGGAAAACAGCTTATCAGTTCTAGAGTTCTTATAGATTTAGGGTAAAACATTCCTGAAGTCACCTGAGAAAAAGGGAGGGGGAATAAATTTGAGGACTTACATTTCCAATCTAGTTACCATTTTTGGAGAATAATGGCATTTGATTATGTGCTTGGACATGTACAATGTTCATAGTTATATAGCTACACCACAAATTGAAATGAAAATCAGGTCAAAATAGTGAACAATATATCAATGCAATATGAATTTCTCATACCATTTTTTGTTAAATTAAGTATTATTTTGCCTTTGCTTGTTATTCAAAATTTGAAAAAAAAAATTATGAAGAAAGTTTTAACCTAAAAAAGAAATTATTTAGATAATAGATCAAGCTAGACACTCTGGTTAGATTTCCGACTGAAAAAGAAGAGATCACTTACAATATAATCAAGTTTCCAAAAGCGTTCATTGAGGGAACGCTGGGCTATCTGTTAGCCAGGTGGAACTTCAAAGGAGGAAAGCAGTTTGTTTTTCTCTGTTTTTCTTCTATTATCATGATACTTTCTGTACGATCACGTGACGGAGAAATGGCCTGCCACTGGAGGATTTGAACTTGCGAACCTCTGATCAAGAGGCACACTTTCATCCACCTTACTGTGACGGGTTATTCATTTGTTTGATTTTTCTACAAAACTGTGTATATTCTTTTGATAAAGTGATTGCAATAGCAATCTTTGACACTGCTCTATTGAAATAACTGACTCAAAGTACAGACAAGCCCTTTATCACTATTATATAAGAAAAATATCTTTGGAAAATTTGTTTCCCTGTCTAGTCATTTTAGCAGTATTAGGATTGCAGTTACAGCTTCAATCATTTTATATAAGGGGTTCGTATAGTTAATTATTTGTACCATTGTGAAATACCGTTTCTTTTTTTTGTCAGGATGCTATATCAATTTTTTTAGTAATATTGTTTGTTTAACTTACGTTTAGCTTGCTCAGAAGAAATAATGTTATTGACTAAGCTATGTACACCCACCTATATTATAATGATGACGTCAAAATACGCTGAAGTAATCAGAGCTAACGTCACAATATACATTTTTCAATTCACTTCATATTTTGTTATAATAGAACTATGACGAAATTCATTATGTAGTGTATGAAAATGCGGTTCTTTGTAAAGATTTTATTTTATTTTAAATATTTTTTCGTTAATTACAAAAGCAAGTAGATGTGAGAAATTCCTGATGTTAATAACATATACTATTACAGTGCTATATAAAAATGGAGTGTTATGCAAAAATTTGTTTTTATTAAAAAAAATATCACAAAAGTTCTGTAACCACATCAATTTCTTTTAAAATGAGCCATCAAACAGCTCTCTACAATGTTACAGTGCCCAACTGTCTGAGGAAAAGAAAGAAAAAAAAACACAGATGCTGTCAATGCAGAATATCGTAGATCAAGCAACTTAGCTTGTTTTTCAAACCAATAGATTTTACGTGTTATTCAAGCCAAGAGACCGTAAGTTTCTTGCATAGGGATTTTGGACAAGGTGGTTCTGACGGTGTATTTCTTGTTTTGATTTGACACTATTTTCAGGAGCTATGGACCATTAAATTTTATAATATTGGATGTGACCGTCTCTTACTAGGTTGCTAGCTGCCGCTGTAATCTGGATAATTTTTAGTTACTATCTCTTACGGTTTGTTCATTACGAGGTGTCTGCTATCTTAACAACCATAATACCCGTAAAAGTTACAAAATGCTCATGTATAGCCAGTATATAATCATTTACCATGGGCTATAGTTCGTTCTTTAATATAAACTTATTCCTACAAACAAATTCTGAAATATATTCCTTGTCAACCAAATCACCACTGCTATTTTGGCGTCTGCCCCCCTCCCCCTGGACAATATTTGCCGGCGCCCAGTAGTTTATGTGGTTAGATTTTTTTTTAACAGAAAATATTTCTTAGATTTGAAATGGCCACTTAACGCAGTTTGAACTATGCCTTCAAATACTGTTCGTCTGAATTTAGCTTTAATTGACTAACCCGTAACAAACAGAAAGGGATAAACCTCACACACTCCTGACATTGGAACAGTTAGTAGGGATCCAATAGGATTAGAACTCTTATAGAAGTCATGTTTAAAGCAATATATTCTCAGTTGAGGGTGAAAGCACTTCTATAGGCGTGAGAAAAGATTTAAGAGAGTAATTTTTAGAAAGAATTGTGATATAGTCACCTTACACGGTGGTATTTAAAAAGTGGTAGTCCAGGAAAAAAAATTTGGTAACCCAAAGGCATATTCTAAAAAATTTGAACTCAATCGAGTTTAGTTCCAGAGTATTCACATAAAAAAGGTTGGACACAAACCATGTATCAAGGAAGGAACAGTTAAAAGCCTGGCAAAACCTATAATGCGCTATTAGTAGCTGTATTAGCAGTTTCAAAACTAACATATTTCTACTGATTTTACTGATCGACATCGACTTTAATGATAGCCTGATTGGGTCATATTGCCAGCCAGTTTACTGATCAGATTCTTTAAACAATAATTTTCAAAAATGATTTTTAACTTTAGCTCTACCTTAAGGTTTCAAAATTTGTTTTCACATGGAGAGTCAACCGAAAGCTTTCAACTGTGTGCTTTCAACGAGAATTTCAACTGTGTGTCAGAAAACAACTTTCTCTGTTTGAAGTTTCCTACTATGTGGAGACTAAAAATGCTTTCACTGTTCCATTAGTGATATTCCCATAATGAGTAAGAATTACAAAGTAGGAATATTTTAAGTACGAGTAATAATTAGGTACAATAAAGCAGGAGTAATAATTAGGAGTAAGAAAATTTTGAAAGGGGAATTCTAACAAATTTTATGGACCTCACTTTGACTCTGCCAATAACGGATTTTTAAATAAATCCTCTATACTAAACATATAAACGGACATGTAAAAGAGTCAAAACTTTCTTCCATGGATCAGCAGCGTGCTCTCATTTGGAGTTTTCCCCGTTGTTTGTTTTGTAGAGTTAATCAGTTTTGCTTCTAAACAGCCCAAATTGTAAAATTATAAACTAAACAATTATTAAGAAAGACAGATTCAAATATAACTGTTTAACTATAATACATAATCATAGGTTAAAAGTTCAGTGGGTACCATCATATAGTTCTTTTTCTTTTCAATAAACTGTGTGAAAATTTATGAACATAAGTGTCGAAAAAGTAGGAAACCATTATTTCTCTTTCTCCTAGCAGACTGGGCGACTTCATAGTGGAATTGTACAAATTATTTTTTGTACCATATCTATAGAGGCTCTAGATAGCCGAAATAAGCCCAACCCAGAGGACATTAGAATTAAGATGAGTTGAGAGAAGTTCTTCTCTTTTTATGAAGTGAGACAATTCCAAATTTCTTCGCGTAATTATGGAGACTACTCATTGGCATGGCAAACTTCAAAGCTACGTCCCTGAAACTGTGTCCTATTGCTAACGCTGCAACCCGGATGGGGCGTGATCGTCTCTTACTGAGTTGCTAGCTACCGCTGCAGCCCGGATCTCTTATTAGGTTGCTAGCTACCGCTACAGCACGGATGTATAAAGAATGCAAACCTGATTACAAACAGGAAAAGGCCTACGGCTTTTTCTTCTTTGAAAAACTAAGAGACAGACCTCAAACAATCTGTAAATTGTTTGATCTGTAAAACTGTCTGTAAAACTGTAAAAACTGTACATTGTAAAACTGTAAAAGCTGTAAATCTGTAAAACTGTACATTGTGTCAACATTGATCTTATACGCCCTCAGGGCATAACTTAAAACCCTTGCCCCGAGGGTTGTGGGGGAGTGTCCTCCTAAAAAAGATAAAAAGATATTTTCTATCTGGAAATCAAATAGATATTTTCTCTCTGGATATCTGAACAAAATGGATATCTCAAAATTTTCATTGGTTGTGTTTGGGGCAATGATGGGCGTGGGAGGGGAGAGGGGGGCTATTTGCCCTCCAATCACTTTTTACTATTAAAAAGGGCACTAGCCATTCCAATTTTAAATCGAATGAGCCCTTTTCGAAGTTTCTACGACGAAGTTTCATACACGGGCACTTCGATTCAAAGTGCCCGTGTATGCCCGCGCTGCCTATGAATTCTAAAACACCTTTCTATATAAACCTTATTTGCCCCCAGGGCATAACTTACAACCCTTTTACTGAGGCCTCAGAGGGGGTTATCATCCTAAAAGACCTACTTTGCAGAACTTTCAACTACGTTGAACAAAATGGATATCTCAACATTTTGATTGGATGTGTTTGGGAAAATGGTGGGCGTGAGAGGGGCGTTAGTCGCTCTCCAATCACTTTCAATTATTAAAAATGGCAATAGCCCTTTCAGTTTCCAACAGTTTCATTTGAGCCTTTTTGAACTTTATACGGCAACACTTTCAATAAAAACCTTATTTGTCCCCAGGGCATAACTTAGAACCCTTACCCTGAGGACTCTGAGGGGGAGGTGCTGTCATCCTTAAAGCCCTAATTTCCAAAACTTTCAACTACGTTGAAAAAAATGGTTATCTAAAAATTTGATTGGATGTGTTTGGGGAAAAGATGGGCGTGAGAGGTGGGTTAGTTGCTCTCAAATCACTCTTGACTATTCAAAAGAGCACTCGCCCTTTGAATTTCCAATCGAATGAGCTTTTTCAAGTTTCTACGACATAGATTTCAATAAAAATCTTATAACCAAGGGCATAACTTATAACCTCTCACGCCCACCATTTTCCTAGACACATCCAATCAAAACTTTGAGATATCCACTTTGTTCAACGTAGTTGAAGGTTCTGGAAATTAGGTCTTTTAGGAATATAACCCCCTCAAAGCTCTCAGTGCAAGGGTTGTAAGTTATGCCCTGGGGGCATATAAGGTTTATATAGAAAGTTGTTGAAAATATTTGAAAAAAGGCTCATTTGATTGGAAATTGAAATTGCCCATTTTAATAGCCGAAAGTGAGTGGAGAGAAATTAAACCCCCTCTCACACCCACCATTTCCCTAAAAACATTCAATCAAAGTTAAGAGATAGCCATTTTGTTCAACGTAGTTGAAAATTCTGGAAATTATGTATTTAATGATGATAAACCCCCAAGAGCCCCCAGGGCAAAGGTTATAAGTTATGCCCTGGGGGCAAATAAGGTTTTTTATAGATGGAGTTGTCGTAAAACTTCAAAAGGGGCTATTTCAATTGGAAATTGAGAGGGCTAGTGCCCTTTTTAATAGTCAAAAGTGATTGGAGGGTAATTAACCCCCCTCTCACGCCCATTATTCCTCCAAACACATCCAATCAAAATTTTCAGATAGCTATTTTGTTCAACGTAGTAGAAACTTCTGGAAATTAATTCTTTGAGAATGACAATACCCCCTCTCCCCAGCCTTCAGGGCAAGGGCTGTAAGTTATGCCCTGGGGGCATATAAGGTATTTATTTAAAGTGTTGTCGTAGAAACTTCAAAAGGCTCATTTGATTGGAAAGTGAAAGGGTTAGTGCCATTTTTAATAGTTGAAAGTGATTTGAGAGTGACTAACGCCCCTCTCACGCCCAACAATTCCCCAAACACATCCAATCAAAATTTTGAGATAGCCAATTTGTTTAACGTAGTTGAAAGTTCTGGAAATTAGGACTTAGAGGATGACAACCACCCTAACAGCTCTTAGGGTAAGTGTTGTAACTTGTGCCCTGGGGGCATATAAGGTGCTTATAAAAAGCGTTGTCGTTTCAAAAAGGCCCCATTCTAATGAAAATAAAAAGGCCTAGTATCCTTTTTTATTGTCGAAAGTGATTGGAAGGCTGGACATTTTTATAGTAAAGATCAATGTGGGTAATGTATTATTTAATTTTTGTTGTTGTTGTTGTTTGGACCAGAACACTTCGTATCGAAGGAGTTGTCGTGGTAACTTCGAAAAGGGCTGATTCGATTGAAAATAGAAAAGCTGATGCCCTTTTTAATAGTCAAAAGTGATTGGAGGGCAACTAATCCCCCTCTCACACCTACCCTCCCATTTTCCCATTTTGTTTAACAAATGTTGCCTTAAGATTAAATCAAAATGCACTGTGTTAATGCTAATTCCGAATAAAGCATCTCAGCAGTATCCCAAGAACGACTGAGGGTATTATTTTCAAACTTTCGGGGCTACTTCTGCTCTTAAAATTTAATAAAAAAATAGCTTAAGTGTATCCAAAGCCCTCAAAGAAAGTAAACAGATTTTTTGCGAATGGTATTAAGTTTTCCATTTCAGGTCAACTAGAGGAGGTATGAAACTAAATTAAACACTACTATTTTTGTCCCGATTTTTAAAAGAGTGTATGTTGTTAAAAATTGCTGAAAATTTTTCTCCAGTATACAAATAGCAGGCCAAACTATAAAGTTCTTAAAAAAAAGATTTAAAGTATTATTTTCTTTTTCCCTGAAAAGACAAAGTCAATATATAATAAACAGAAATTAATTAAAAAAAACTTTTCCACAAAATAAGTTTTTCAACGAAAAGTAAAGAAATCCATTAAACAAAAAATGAGCAACAACAAAATCAAATAATCTACCAAGCGTGAAACTACCACAAATCAGCATCAATAAATAAATGAAACCTAAAACAAACAGAAATTACAATAAATAACCGAGTCAAACTAAAAACGAAAAGAAATTAACATGAGTTGTGCTCAAAACCCCTATGCCTTCCCAAGGCCAGAACAAAATTTGCACTTTACTGAAAAATTACAAATAAATATGCATTGTCAGTTTAATATACATATACTGATATTTAGTAATCAAATGTTAATGTTATTTGATTTATTAAAGTTATATAAAAAAGCATTTATATTCTTTTCAGTAAAGTGAAAACTTTGTTCTGGCCTTGGGAAGCCATAGGGGTTTCAGCACTAGTAATAATATAATTTAATATATTGGTGTTTGTAGGACTTTAATTGCGTAGCTTATTAAGGGGGCCTGAAGGAGGAATTCACGGGAGGTGTTCTTGCAAACCTCCAGTTAAGGGTTTATGGACCATAATTATTACAATGATTTTGCACTTAAAAAGTGGCACCAAAAGTGTTGTTTTCAATGCCATATCTCACTTGCGAATGGTAGAATTGATAAAAAGCATCTAGATATGAGCAAATGTGGGACTTTTCTATTATATAAAACACACTTGAGAAGTGAATTTCAGTGAATGCTAATGAAACAAAACGAAATTATGATGAAAAAAAATTTGGGCTATATAATTGCACATTAGGGGGGGAGGGTGTTCTGGTAAAGCATATCATATATTAAATATAAATTGTTTTGCTGCTTCCAAATATCTTACAAAGTAGTAATCCAACCACAATATTTCGTATTGGTGCGTACATAGAGAAGGGATTAAAAAAAAGAAGGAAATGTTTTTACAATTAATTATTAGTAATTATATGGAATTAAAGTTATTTTTTTTTTTGGTATTTTACCAGAAGGTATTTTTCGCTATGTATTCATGTTAATGTGTGTTTGTAATTTGCTCTGTTGTAATTTTTCTATTTTCATATTTTTTGTGTGTATATGGCTCTTGGGCTTTTTGAAATACGCGATTTATCTATCTATATTAAATACGTAATCTAAACAAATCTATTTTAACCTAAGCTAACCTCATGAACAAAAATATGATGAAAATAGAATACTTTATTAGCAAAATTGTGATACTACAACTTAGGAATATGCTCCAAGAACACAGAAATGTCCTCAAGAATCGCGTTAAAATGAACTCGGCCTTTACTACCGCCCGCAACATGTACTCTACTAAGTATGAATGTAAATGATGGCTGGATGTACCTCGGTGCCGTTTGTTCCTCCACTTTGCAGAACCCCACATACTCTCTACTTTTTGGGTAGAGGTGCCGGTTTCTGGGTCGAAAAAATTATTTTGGTGGTTCAATTTCAAATGAGTGAAACCTGCTTGTTCCATTTCAGTTGTGGTGTAGCCCTTCCAACAATCTGAAATGATTCTTGAACATCGATGGTGAGACACTATATTCTATCACAAGTCAAACCAAACTAACCAGTGTACTCAAGAATCGCGTTAATAATGAACTATAATGAACTAGGTCAGGAATCGTGTTAATAATGAACTTTTCTTTGTCTTTGAGACGGTCAGCAAATTCCGAAGCTCCCAATTTAATAATTCACAAATGACCTTCACAATTTTGTTAATATTTATTTTATTTTCATCATATTTTATTGTCACCAAAGATCACTTCTCGAGTTTACAAGTCCCACAAAATTTTTCAAACGAGCCATTAAACACCACTCTAAAAAGTTCTGGTAGCCTCCTAGCCCCAGCTTTACCATTTGAGACATGGTGCCAAAAGTGCCATTTTAAGTGCCATTTGAAACTTGCAGATGGTGGAATTTATAGGAAGAACGTAGATATGAGCAATATTTTTTATATGAACTATCAAAAATCTATGTAGGATGTTCTGGTTGCCCGCTAGCCCCACCCCTTGAGAAATGGAAAAAAAACTACCCTTTTTCGTGCCATATAGTACTTGCGAATGGTGGAATTTATATAAACAACGTACATATGAAAAATAGCTTTTGAATGAGCTCTTAAGCACCTCTCTATGATGTTCTAGTAAGTTAGTTTGGTTACTATGGGCTGTGGTTCGCTCTTTACTAGGTTGCAGCTACCTCTGCAACCATGATAATAAATTCAGAGGATAAGAAAGAGTTAGAATCAAATTGATAACTATACAACCAATTTTTCCCATCGTATCCCCCTCCCACAAAACATTTCATATACCAACTAGGACAACGTTCCTTATAAAATTCACTGCTCCTAATTTTTTCTTTGCCGTACCCAAGAAATATATTTATCTATAGTCATAAAAAAGTATGGTATTTGTAGCTCCTAAAAAAACTGACTTTTCCAGGTTAGAACGATTACAGAAAATAGATCGGGAAGTCAAGTATGGCACTCTAAAATGGGTTTCCTAGAATTTAAACGGCACAGTATCATTTGCTCAGTTCCATAGGAGCAAATCGCAACACATTGTTACCCAGTAGAACTCGAAGAATTCTAAAAAGCAATTTATATTAATTTTCACGATTTTAATTCATTTTTTATTTTTATTCACTCATTTTAGTTGTTATTGTAAGTTTTATTTTATTTATATACGCAGTTTGCTGAGGACAGCTCTTGGATAATATTCTGAAGGTTTAAACAAATTTCACTGTCTTAAGTAAATCCCCTGTTGTTTTTACCCTGTGTTTTTGTTTTTACTCTATTCTTGTATTAACGTCATATGATTTTTAAATAATTAGGGATAGGATAGGATGTAGAATATGAGCTAGTTTTAAAACGTACCCAAAATATAATGTATAAATATAAAAATATAAAATAAAAAGACCTTTATCTGATAAAAAGACTGATCCGGCAATTGAAATGAGAGGATGCTGGAACGTAACATGGAGGTCTTCTGAATGAGTTTGTTCGATGCCGTGACCAAAACTGGCATAGCTCTGCTCTTAGCCTTTATCAAGTGGTCAAGTCACATACACGCGGTGATAAAACCCTAGACTTGATTTTTACCAACATTGAAGATTCCTACTGTGCCCCCAAAATTGCCCCTCCATTAGGGGCAATTGACCATCTATGCATCTTTTGGACCCCTTTATCATCTCTTCTCCCAAAACAATTGATCAGTTATTCATATAGACCCATTACTGACGAGAAGGTTGCCCATTTCAAAGTAAAACTTAGCTCCAAATCTTGGGCCAATACCCTAAGTCTTGCCAATGGTAATGAAATGGCTTCTAGGTTTTCAGCTGAACTTTTCCAGTTATATTGTGACACCTTTCCAGTGAAAAGTTACTTGCAAATCTAACTGAAAACCGTGGATGAATAAAAAAAAATTGTGCCTGATAAATGACTTAAACTTAACCCAACTTAAACTAAAAAATCTTGACACAAATAAGTCAGCATACCCAGGTATTATTCCTACCCAATTGATTGTGCAATGTGGCCAGTATTTAAGCGTACCTCTAACTGGTATATTTAACCAATGTTTTGTAGATGGTATTTTTCCAGTGTGTTTTAAACGAGCTATTATATCATCTATACTGAAAAGTTTTTTATGATATTCAAGGTAAAATCAACCCAAATCAGTTTTGCTTTAGGCCGAACCATAGCACCACGCATTGCTTAATTTATATACTTGATACAGTTTTCAAACATCTTGAGTTAAATAGTTCCTATTTTGAGGCTATTTTTGCTGATATTAGCAAAGTCTTCGACATCTTGGATCATCAGACAGTTATAAATAATGCAAGGGCTTTAGGTGCAAGAGATTTTGTTTTTTGTCCGACCGTGAACAATTTTTGGTCCCCTCTAACGGGGATTCATCAGGTTTTTCCTCAATTTCCATTGGAGCACCTCAAGGGACTAAATTAGGTCCTTTGGCATTTTTAATTATTTTTGCTAATGTTTTACCAAGTTTTGATAACTGTGTTAACATTATTGATTTGACATTAACCTTTGTCAAGCATTAACCATGCTGGGCTGCAGATGCTTAAGCTTATGTCGAAACAAGGCACCCCTCCAGATCACCTCCTCCGAACATTTATATCTTTTATTCACCCAATTCTAGAATATGCAGCTCCTGTATGGCATTTTAAACTGACGGCTGAGCAAAGTGCTAGGCTCGAAAGAGTTCAGAAAATAGCAGAAAATAGCTCTAATGATAGTATCGAACCGGGAATACATTTCATATGAAGGGCTGCTGACAAAGTTTAAATAAAACTCTTAAAAAAAGTAAATGGGCACGCTGCATGGATTTCGGAAGAAAATCTCTGATCCACCCCCTCCACAAAACCAACCCCCCCCCCTAAATCCACAACAACGCGACGCCCTCGCGGGGTTGCAGTGCATGTTGAAAAAATTCAGCCGGAAAGCTGTACCCACCACGGGTTAGCAAAAGGTTTTACACCTAGTTTTGTAAAAATGTATAACGAAAATCAGGAGGATTGATTAGTGTTTTTTATGTATTTGCTTTTTATTGAGACTATACCAAGGAAATTTGGCAGTACCATGAATATTTTGGTGAAAATAAAAGTTTACCTTATCTTATATAATATATTCAGCCAAATATCAGAGCTAGAAAAAGCTAGCACACAAGTTCAAACATTTTGAACCTATATGAATTTTTCTCAGGCCCACAAAAAATTGCTTCACTATTTCTATTTAACTTAGTCAATTCTGTATCACCTGAAAAATCTTTAGAACGTAGAAGGGTATAGTCTAAACTACATTAACGCATTAACTAAATTTGACATCAGTTATACGACATGCTGACGTTTTTAGCAATCTTTAGTTTGAATTTGCGGTTTCCTTCAATAATCATACAATAACTAAAGAAAAATAGAAGCCATTTTCCTTTAAAAAAATGGACACTACAAAAGAAAAGTGGGCATTAGACGTTATGTTTAAATATATGCAATGACGTCATTTCAGAGGGGGGCCAGTTACCCCCCCAATAATTTGGAGAAAAAAACTATGTATATAGCCCATGCCCCTTTACTCTCCAGATGGAGACCCCTCTTGTCCCCCAATAAAAATGCTGGAGCTACGCCCCTGAATATATGTGCATCTAACATATGTATTAGGATTATGAATTAAAAAAGAAAAGTAAACATTTCCGATCTTAAGTGCTGTTGCTAAAAGCTGCAAAAATATTAAAAAAAAGTCCCTGGATTTCAAATCCCCAAGGATTAGGCTAAAGGACCCCTCAATCCCCACCTAGATAGGAACTTGATTTTTCATTTTTTACTTTTCTTGGAGAAAAGCTATAAGAGATTCAAATCATAATAAAAAAGACAAAGTAAAAGTTCCGAACCTATATATTCCTGCAACTATTTTGGGGCTCAAAACTAGGCATTCCCATGTACTGTTGCTTTAACGTGCAAAATATATAGCAGAATAAAACCAAAACTCTAAAGTACAATTGAACTTAGCATACCATACCTGGTTCCAGGTGGCATTGTTAAAAGCAGCAAAATGGTCCAGCTTCTGTTCAAACCATTCATCTTCATTATCTAAAGAGTTGCTTTCGACTCCAGAGTAGACACGTCCTCTTCCTCGGTGGAATATCTTCCAAGAATCAACGTCTGAGCAAAAAAAAATAATAGCCAGCAGAGCATAAAACAAACACCTGAAATAATTGGCATAAATAATGACAACTATAATAATGTATGCACCTGCCATCCCTTACCAGAAAATTTTTAGGCTCAGATCGGTCCCTTTCCGCAAATTGAATTCTCGGATCTCCAACCTTTAAGGGACAGAGTTGTGTATATTTATACTTATGCTCAAGTCCTCTATATAAAAAACTATTGTCTTATATTTTTCTAACTGCAAAATTTCAGAAAAATTTCACGGAAAACAGCTTATCAGTTCTAGAGTTCTTATAGATGTAAGGTAAACGTTCCTGAAGGCGCCTAAGCAAAAGGGAGGGGGAATAAATTTGAGGACTTACATTTCCAATCTAGTTACCATTTTTGGAAAATAATGGCATTTGATTATGTGCTTGGACATGTACAATGTTCATAGTTATATAGCTACACCACAAATTAAAATGAAAATCAGGTCAAAATAGTGAACAATATATCAATACAATATGAATTTCTCATACCATTTTTTGTTAAATTAAGTATTATTTTACCTTTGCTTTTTATTCAAAATTTGAAAAAAAAAATTATGAAGAAAGTTTTAACCTAAAAAAGAAATTATTTAGATAATAGATCAAGCTAGTCACTCTGGTTAGATTTCCGACTGAAAAAGAAGAGATCACTTACAATAATCAAGTTTCCAAAAGCGTTCATTGAGGGAACGCTGGGCTATCTGTTAGCCAGGTGGAACTTCAAGTTTGTTTTTCTCTGTTTTTCTTCTATTATCATGATACCTTCTGTACGATCCCGTGAGGGAGAAATGGCCTGCCACTGGAGGATTTGAACTTGCGAACCTCTGATCAAGAGGCACACTTTCATCCACCTTACTGTGACGGGTTATTCATTTGTTTGATTTTTCTACAAAACTGTGTATATTCTTTTGATAAAGTGATTGCAATAGCAATCTTTGACACTGCTCTATTGAAATAACTGACTCAAAGTACAGACAAGCCCTTTATCACTATTATATAAGAAAAATATCTTTGGAAAATTTGTTTCCCTGTCTAGTCATTTTAGCAGTATTAGGATTGCAGTTACAGCTTCAATCATTTTATATAAGGGGTTCGTATAGTTAATTATTTGTACCATTGTGAAATACCGTTTTTTTTTTGTCAGGATGCTATCTCAATTTTTTTAGTAATATTGTTTGTTTAACTTACGTTTAGCTTGCTCAGAAGAAATCATGTTATTGACTAAGCTATGTACACCCACCTATATTATAATGATGACGTCAAAATACGCTGAAGTAATCAGAGCTAACGTCACAATATACATTTTTCAATTCACTTCATATTTTGTTATAATAGAACTATGACGAAATTCATTATGTAGTGTATGAAAATGCGGTTCTTTGTAAAGATTTTATTTTATTTTAAATATTTTTTCGTTAATTACAAAAGCAAGTAGATGTGAGAAATTCCTGATGTTAATAACATATACTATTACAGTGCTATATAAAAATGGAGTGTTATGCAAAAATTTGTTTTTATTAAAAAAAAAATCACAAAAGTTCTGTAACCACATCAATTTCTTTTAAAATTAGCCATCAAACAGCTCTCTACAATGTTCCAGTGCCCCACTGTCTGAGGAAAAGAAAGAAAAAAAAACACAGATGCTGTCAATGCAGAATATCGTAGATCAAGCAACTTAGCTTGTTTTTCAAACCAATAGATTTTACGTGTTATTCAAGCCAAGAGACCGTAAGTTTCTTGCATAGGGATTTTGGACAAGGTGGTTCTGACGGTGTATTTCTTGTTTTGATTTGACACTATTTTCAGGAGCTATGGACCATTAAATTTTATAATATTGGATGTGACCGTCTCTTACTAGGTTGCTAGCTGCCGCTGTAATCTGGATAATTTTTAGTTACTATCTCTTACGGTTTGTTCATTACGAGGTGTCTGCTATCTTAACAACCATAATACCCGTAAAAGTTACAAAATGCTCATGTATAGCCAGTATATAATCATTTACCATGGGCTATAGTTCGTTCTTTAATATAAACTTATTCCTACAAACAAATTCTGAAATATATTCCTTGTCAACCAAATCACCACTGCTATTTTGGGGTCTGCCCCCCTCCCCCTGGACAATATTTGCCGGCGCCCAGTCGTTTATGTGGTTAGATTTTTTTTTAACAGAAAATATTTCTTAGATTTGAAATGGCCACTTAACGCAGTTTGAACTATGCCTTCAAATACTGTTCGTCTGAATTTAGCTTTAATTGACTAACCCGTAACAAACAGAAAGGGATAAACCTCACACACTCCTGACATTGGAACAGTTAGCAGGGATCCAATAGGATTAGAACTCTTATAGAAGGCATGTTTAAAGCAATATATTCTCAGTTGAGGGTGAAAGCACTTCTATAGGCGTGAGAAAAGATTTAAGAGAGTAATTTTTAGAAAGAATTGTGATATAGTCACCTTACAAGGTGGTATTTAAAAAGTGGTAGTCCAGGAAAAAAATTTGGTAACCCAAAGGCATATTCTAAAAAATTTGAACTCAATCGAGTTTAGTTCCAGGGTATTCACATAAAAACGGTTGGACACAAACCAAGTATCAAGGAAGGAACAGTTAAAAGCCTGGCAAAACCTATAATGCGCTATTAGTAGCTGTATTAGCAGTTTCAAAACTAACATATTTCTACTGATTTTACTGATCGACATCGACTTTAATGATAGCCTGATTGGGTCATATTGCCAGCCAGTTTACTGATCAGATTCTTTAAACAATAATTTTCAAAAATGATTTTTAACTTTA
This sequence comes from Artemia sp. Qi Xiang Cuo, assembly GCF_049724085.1. Classification (NCBI taxonomy): domain Eukaryota; kingdom Metazoa; phylum Arthropoda; class Branchiopoda; order Anostraca; family Artemiidae; genus Artemia; species Artemia sp. Qi Xiang Cuo. Next base: position 60,342,683 of record NC_142811.1, read on the forward strand.
GCTCTACCTTAAGGTTTCAAAATTTGTTTTCACATGGAGAGTCAACCGAAAGCTTTCAACTGTGTGCTTTCAACGAGAATTTCAACTGTGTGTCAGAAAACAACTTTCTCTGTTTGAAGTTTCCTACTATGTGGAGACTAAAAATGCTTTCACTGTTCCATTAGTGATATTCCCATAATGAGTAAGAATTACAAAGTAGGAATATTTTAAGTAGGAGTAATAATTAGGTACAATAAAGCAGGAGTAATAATTAGAAGTAAGAAAATTTTGAAAAGGGAATTCTAACAAATTTTATGGACCTCACTTTGACTCTGCCAATAACGGATTTTTAAATAAGTCCTCTATACTAAACATATAAACGGACATGTAAAAGAGTCAAAACTTTCTTCCATGGATCAGCAGCGTGCTCTCATTTGGAGTTTTCCCCGTTGTTTGTTTTGTAGAGTTAATCAGTTTTGCTTCTAAACAGCCCAAATTGTAAAATTAGAAACTAAACAATTATTAAGAAATACAGATTCAAATATAACTGTTTAACTATAATACATAATCATAGGTTAAAAGTTCAGTGGGTACCATCATATAGTTCTTTTTCTTTTCAATAAACTGTGTGAAAATTTATGAACATAAGTGTCGAAAAAGTAGGAAACCATTATTTCTCTTTCTCCTAGCAGACTGGGCGACTTCATAGTGGAATTGTACAAATTATTTTTTGTACCATATCTATAGAGGCTCTAGATAGCCGAAATAAGCCCAACCCAGAGGACATTAGAATTAAGATGAGTTGAGTGAAGTTCTTCTCTTTTTATGAAGTGAGACAATTCCAAATTTCTTCGCGTAATTATGGAGACTACTCATTGGCATGGCAAACTTCAAAGCTACTTCCCTGAAACTGTGTCCTATTGCTAACGCTGCAACCCGGATGGGGCGTGATCGTCTCTTACTGAGTTGCTAGCTACCGCTGCAGCCCGGATCTCTTATTAGGTTGCTAGCTACCGCTACAGCACGGATGTATAAAGAATGCAAACCTGATTACAAACAGGAAAAGGCCTACTGCTTTTTCTTCTTTGAAAAACTAAGAGACAGACCTCAAACAATCTGTAAATTGTTTGATCTGTAAAACTGTCTGTAAAACTGTAAAAACTGTACATTGTAAAACTGTAAAAGCTGTAAATCTGTAAAACTGTACATTGTGTCAACATTGATCTTATATGCCCTCAGGGCATAACTTAAAACCCTTGCCCCGAGGGTTGTGGGGGAGTGTCCTCCTAAAAAAGATAAAAAGATATTTTCTATCTGGAAATCAAATAGATATTTTCTCTCTGGATATCTGAACAAAATGGATATCTCAAAATTTTCATTGGTTGTGTTTGGGGCAATGATGGGCGTGGGAGGGGAGAGGGGGGCTATTTGCCCTCCAATCACTTTTTACTATTAAAAAGGGCACTAGCCATTCCAATTTTAAATCGAATGAGCCCTTTTCGAAGTTTCTACGACGAAGTTTCATACACGGGCACTTCGATTCAAAGTGCCCGTGTATGCCCGCGCTGCCTATGAATTCTAAAACACCTTTCTATATAAACCTTATATGCCCCCAGGGCATAACTTACAACCCTTGCACTGAGGGCTCTGAGGGGGTTATCATCCTAAAACACCTAATTTCCAGAACTTTCAACTACGTTGAACAAAATGGATATCTCAAAATTTTGATTGGATGTGTTGGGGAAAATGGTGGGCGTGAGAGGGGCGTTAGTCGCTCTCCAATCACTATAAACTATTAAAAATGGCACTAGCCCTTTCAGTTTCCAACAGTTTCATTTGAGCCTTTTTGAACTTTATACGGCAACACTTTCAATAAAAACCTTATTTGTCCCCAGGGCATAACTTAGAACCCTTACCCTGAGGACTCTGAGGGGGAGGTGCTGTCATCCTTAAAGATCTAATATCCAAAACTTTCAACTACGTTGAACAGAATGGTTATCTAAAAATTTGATTTGATGTGTTTGGGGAAAAGATGGGCGTGAGAGGTGGGTTAGTTGCTCTCAAATCACTCTTGACTATTCAAAAGAGCACTCGCCCTTTGAATTTCCAATCGAATGAGCTTTTTCAAGTTTCTACGACATAGATTTCAATAAAAACCTTATAACCAAGGGCATAAATTATAACCCTTGTTCCAAAGACTGTGGGGGGAGCGTCCTGCTCAAAGATATAATTTCCTAAAATTTCAATTGAGTGGAACAAAATGGCTATCTCAAAATTTTGATTGGATGTGTTTGGGGAAATGGTGGGCGTGGAAGGGGTGTTAATTGCCTTCTAATCACTTTCGACTATTAAAAAGGGCACTAGCCATTTGAATTTCCAATCGAATGAGCTTTTTCAAGTTTCTACAACATATATTTCAATAAAAACCTTATAACCAAGGGCATAAATTATAACCCTTGTTCCAAAGACTGTGGGGGGAGCGTCCTGCTCAAAGATATAATTTCCTAAAATTTCAATTGAGTGGAACAAAATGGCTATCTCAAAATTTTGATTGGATGTGTTTGGGGAAATGGTGGGCGTGGAAGGGGTGTTAATTGCCTTCTAATCACTTTCGACTATTAAAAAGGGCACTAGCCATTTCAATTTCAAATCGAATGAGCCCTTTTTGAAGTCTTCTGCGACAATGCGTTCTATAAAAACTTATATGCCCCCAGGGCATAACTTACAACCCTTGCCCTGAGGGCTGTAGGGGGGGGGGGTTCATCCTCAAAGACCTAATTTTCAGACCCTAAAATTTCGTTGAATAATATGGCTATCTCAAAATTTTGATTGTATGTGTTTGGGAAAAACGTGGGCGTGAGAGGGGGGGCCTTCCAATCACTTCTGACTTTTAAAAAGGGCACTAGCCCTTTGCATTTCCAATCGAATGATCCTTTTTTCAAGTTTCTACGACAATGCCTTCTAATAAAACCTTATATACCACCAGGGCATAACTTAAAATTTGGATTGAATGTGTGTTTGGGGGAATGATTGGTATGGGGGCGGGGGGGGAGCTAGTTGCCCTCCAATTATTTTCTACGACAACACCTTCTATAAAAACCTTATATACCCCTAGGGCATAACTTAAAACCCTTTTTCTGAGGGTTTTGGGGGTGTGTCCTCTTCAAAAACATATTTTCTATCTGGAAATCAACTACGTTGAACAAAATGGCTATCTAAAAATTTTGATTGGATGTGTTTGGGGGAATGATGGGCGCGGGGGGGGGCTAATTGCTCTCCAATCATTTTCGACTATTAAAAGGGCACTAGACACTCCAATTTCCAATCGAATGAGCCTTTTTCAAAGTTTTTACGACAACTTCTTCGATACGAAACTAAAATTTAATCATTGAGACTAGTCTGTAATTTTTTAGTGGCCATATACCTAGATTATCATCAAGCAGTTTGTGGTAACGAACTGTAAGTAAGGAGTGACCCGGCTCAATGGTAAATGAAACTATAGAAAACTGATACCAATAGATACATCAAAAGAATCAGATTTTAATGCTGATTTCAAATATATAAGTTTCATCAAGTTTAGTCATACCTATCAAAAGTTACGCGCCTGAGAATATTTGACTGATTTTCGAAATAAGGGGAAAAGACCCCCTAAAAGTTATAGAGCCTTAATGAAAACCACACCATCAGATTCAGCGTATCAGAGAACCGTACTGCGGAGGTTTCAAGCTCCTATCTGCAAAAACGTGGAATTTTTTTTTTTTTGCCCGAAGAAAGATCACGGATGCGTGTTTATTTGTTTGTTTGTTTTGGTTTTCCCAGGGGTGATCGTATCAACCAAGTGGTCCTAGAATATCGCGGGAGGGCTCGTTCGAAGTGAAATTAAAAGTTTTAGCGCCCTTTTTAAGTGACCAAAAAATGAAACTAGGCCCACTCCCACGCACCATTTTTTCCCAAAGTCACCCGATCAAAATTTTGAGATAGCCATTTTGTTCAGGATGGTCAAAAATATGATAACTATATCTTTTTGGATGACTTAATCCCCCGAAGTCCCCGGGGGGAGGGCTGAAAGTTATGAACTTTACCCACTGCTAACATATAGGATTGGTTAATGGGAAGTATGCCGACGTTTTCATAGGGGATTTTTTCGGGTAGGGGGGGGGGGAGTGGGTCCGGGGTTATGTGGGAGGATCTTATCATGAAGGAAGTTTTCATGGGAGCAGGAACATTGCTATGAAGGGGGAACCGGATTTCCCAGCATTATTTAAATAAAGATCAGAAATTATATATATAAAAAAAAAAATTTTTTTCACTGAAATTAAGGAGCAACATCAAAAATTAAAACTACAGAAAACATTACGTATATGATTGGGTTCATCCCCTAGTCAATACCTCGCTCTTTAAGCCAAAGATTATTTAGTACTTTCATAAGAGCTATTTATTCTAATTAACGGTGATTAAGGGGTCATTTTTAAAGAATTGGAACAAAATTCAAACTTTAGCTTAAAGAGAAAGGTATTGGCTAGGGGGCAAACCCTCTAATATACGTATTAAAAATATAAGAATATAGAGGTTCGTAAGTTAATTCGTAAGTAACGTATATTTATTACTAATAAAAATGTTCGTAAATAAAATTAAACAGGTTTCGAAAAAGCCATTTAACCAAATAAAAGCAAAATTGATATTCAAATTTTTTTTTAAATTATTCATGTACGGTGAGCCAAAATCAAAACCTGCATTAATTCAAAAACGTTCAAAAATTAAATAAAAATAACAAGTTTTTTCAACTGAAAGTAAGAAACGACGTTAAAACTTAAAACGAACAGAAATTATAGTTTGACTTTCTCACAACTCTATTTTTTTAAACAATGAAAAACTTTAGCGTAAAGAGCGAGGCGTTGAAGAGGGGACAGCCCCTTTCATATACGGAATAATTTCTGTTCGTTTTAAGTTTTAACGTCGTTCCTTACTTTCAGTATAAAATAACTTGTTTTTTTTATTTAATTTAAAACCTGGGAATGAGTCGTTCTATACAGCCCTCACAATCTCTTAAAGTACCCTAATTGAACACACTCTAGCTGAGCCGCTTTCATATGCCCCCAAATCTCTGCTCCGTATTGTAGAGTGGGCATTTATCATAGGCAGCGCAATCGCACTGCCTAAGTAAAGAACGATGTTGCCACAATTTATTTTCTTGTTCTCCATACCACGGCACTTCGTATCAAAGGAGTTGTCGTAGAAACTTCGAAGAGGTTTCATTCGATTGGATATTGGAGTGGCTAGTGCCCTTTTTAATAGTTAAAAGTGATTGAGGGTAACTAGCCCCCCCCCCCCACGCCCATCATTCCTCCAAACACATCCAATCAAAATTTTCAGATAGCCATTTAGTTCAGCGTAGTTGATTTCCAGATAGAAAATATGTTTTTGAGGAGGATACTCTTCCACAATCCTCAGGGCAAGGGTTTTAAATTATGCCCCGGGGGGATATTAGAATGATGTTGGCACAATTTAGTATTTATTATTTTTTCCTTTAGAGCAGGGCACTTCGTGTCGAAGAAGTTGTCGTAGAAACTTCGAAAAGGGCTCATTCAATTGGAAATTGGAGTGGCCTGTGCCCTTTTTAATAGTCGAAAGTGACTAGAAGGCAACTAAAACCCCTTCCACGCCCACCATTTCCCCAAACATATCCAAAAAAATAATGAGATAGACGTTTTGTTTAACGTAGTTGAAAGATCTGGAAATCATGTCTTTTAGGAGGACCCTCCCCCCAAAGCTCTCAGGGGAAGGGTTGTAAGTTATGCCTTGGGGGCTTATAAGGTTTTTGTTGAAAGTGTTGTCGTCCAAACTTTAAAAAGGGCTCATTTTATTCGAAATTTAAAGGGCCAGCGCCCTTTTTAATAGTAGAAAGTGAATAGAGGGCAAGTAACCCCCTCTAACCCCTACCATTTCAATCAAATACACACATCTGATCAAAATTTTTAGATGCCCTTTCTTAAACGTAGTTGATTTCCAGATAGGAAATATTTTTTTTGAGGAGGACACTCTCCCACAACCCTCAGGGCAAGGATTTTAAGTTATGCCCCGGGAGATATAAAAACAATGTTGGCACAAAGTATTATTTATTATTTTTTTTCCTTTAAAGCAGGGCACTTTGTATCGAAGAATTTGTCATAGAAACTTCAAAAAGGGTTCATATTTGAGTGGCTTGTGCCCTTTTTAAGTCGAAAGTGAATAGAAGGCAACTAACACCCCTTCCAAGCCCACCATTTCCAAAAACAAATCCGATCAAAATTTTGAGATAGCTATTTTGTTCAGCGTAGTTGATTTCCAGATAGAAATTATGTTTTGAAAAGAACACTCCACCACAGCCCTCAGGGCAAGGGTTGTAAGTTATGCCCTGTGGCATATAAGACTTTTATAGAAAGCGTTGTCGTAGAAACTTCAAAAAAGGCTCATTCGGTTGGAAATTCAAAGGGCTGGTGCCCTTTTTGAAAGTCGAAAGTGATTGGAGGGTAACTAACCCCCCCCCCTCGTGCCCACCTTATCCCAAACACATCCAATCAAAATTTTGAGATAGCCATTTTATTCAACTTAGTTTTCAGTTCTGAAAATTAGGTCTTTGAGGATGACAATCCCCCAGAGCCCTTAGGGCAAGGGTTATAAGTTATAACCGGGGGGCATATAAAGTTCTTATAGAACGCGTTGCCGTAGAAACTTCAAAAAGGGCTCATTCGATTGGAAATTGAAATGGCTAGTGCCTATTTAATAGTAGAAAGTGATTGGAAGGCAACTAACAATCCTTCCACGCCCACCATTTCTCCAAGCACAAAATTTTTAGATAGCCATTTTGTTCCACGCAGTTTAAAGTTAAGAAAATTATACCTTTGAGCATGACACTCCCCCTACAGTCTTCAGTGCAAGGGTTATAAGTTACGCCAAGGGGGCATTTAAGGTTTTATTTAAATCTTTGTCGTAGAAACTTGAAAAATGGGCTCATTCGATTGGAATTTCAAAGGGCTAGTGCCTTTTTTAATAGTCGAAACTGATTTGAGGGTAACTTATCCCCCACTGACGCCAACCTTTCCCCCAAACACATCCAATCAAAATTTTTAGATAGTAATTTTATTCAACGTAGTTGAAAGTTTTGCAAATTAGGTCTTTAAGGATGACAACCTCTCACAGCCCTTGGGGCAAGGGTCGTAAGTTATGCCTTGGGGGCATATAAGGTTTTTGTTGAAAGTGTTGTCATAGAAACTTCAAAGGGCCGTTTTTTAGGGAGAAATAACTTTTTTTGTTTAATTTGGCATCACTTCTCCACAATGAGCTCAGTTCAATGATTGACTGTCATTTTGGATCTGAAAAAGACATTTCGTGATTATTTTGTAGACAAGTTCGAAGTGAAGGAGTCTTATTAGTAATAATACTACAGACTCACTTTAAAATTTGTATCACAGCTTGAAATTCGCCGTTTTTTAGGGAGAAATAGCTGGATCTCCAGAGTCCATATTATGGTTGATATGTTCTTCATTTCGAGTAAAACTATGTGAGACCAAAATGTTACCCGATAAATCAATCCACTGTTTTTTTATGCTGTTTAATGACTGCAAAATTATCATTTTTATGGCTAAGTTTTTAAAGTAATTTTAATTGTATACTGAAAGGTACTGATATCACAGCTCCTGTAAGACTACGAAAAGCGTTTTAGATTAGTTTATTGCTGTGAGGCAACGTATTTACTTTTGACTCCTTAATCAATCATTCCTGTTTTTTATACTTGGCTTTTGTGTTTTCAGTAAAGCACTATTTTTCTGTAATCCTACAAACATAGGGAAATAAGACCACTTGATTTATTTCCACTAGTTTCATTGTTATAGGTTAGATAGGCTGTGAAGTAATAATTTTTATTCGTTTTAAGTTTCAACTTCGCTATTTACTTCCCTCAGAAAAACTTTGATTTTTTAAACTAATAACTGACAAACACCACTCTTCAGGCCAACAAAAAGGGAAAGCAGCTGACTTTTGATGGTAGATTAACCACCTTCAAGCCAAGTAAGCTTTCAAAAATTGTAACTAATACTGAGACAAAAATACTGTATGAATTAGTGCATTTATGTTCCTGTGATATTTTTATTATACCTTTTAGATATTTATTTATAAGTGCATGACTGGTAAATCATGGTAAGGCAAACCTAAAATTTTTCTTTCCATAAACCTTTCAAATAAAGGCCAAAATGAACTTCAAACAGCGGTTTCAGGCTTTTAGCTCACCAGGAACATAATTTGTGCCATGACAGGGCTAAAGATCAACATGGCCAAAGACGCACGTACACAAAAAGAATGTGAAACGGAATTATTTTGGAAAAGGGGGGAATACAGAAAAACTCCCCTCCCCTCTGCTCAAATTTTCCTCTGTAACTACATCTGCTTATTTGTTATTGATCTCTTTAATTGTGATTGTTAAAGTGCAAGGCTAGCACCGGCTTCAATGTTTTGGTCTGACCAATGTTATAGCAAAAAGACAGATTTGGAGGATTATAGTAGTTCTGGGGTGCCTAGAAGAAGATTTTAATAAAATTCTTCTAACAAATTGTGTAAATCCAAACCTAGAAGTACAATTTTGTATTCTTGCAATGCTACTGCTGTAAAACCTCTGTCGTTAGAGGCTAGTGTGTTTCTTTGCAAATATAAATATGCAGCAACTAATTTCCTATTCATTCAGAGTTGTTTGATGTCTCGAAATCGAATGATCCTCGTGTAATGGCAAATATTTTATCATTGTCTTATTTAACAAAATTGGTACTCAGTACCACAAAAAGGCGTGAAACAGTACTAGAGAAATTAGAAAAGAGTATTAGAAACCTAAATTCCTTTGAATGAATTCCCATCCAACATTTTATGTCTATTGGTTCAAACTGATAACTCCTGAAAAAAAATCATATCTGTGGCCCTTACAACATAAATTTCATATACATTTTGACAAAGGACTGACCCCCCCCCCTCCAATTTAATTCTCTCATGCATGCCAGATTTTAGGGTATAATTGTAATCCGAATGCCTGTCTTTTGAGGAATGTCTTTCTCATTTTTTTTTTAAAAGTATGCATACATACTTAAACTAATGTCTTTTAAATCGGAATTTAATAAATATTATTTATTTAGAATTAGCATAAAATGAGGATGTGTTTCTGTATTTATTTTTTTCACAGTACTATTTTTTCATAATTTTGCTCTTTAATTTCTTAGATGAAGGAGGTTTCCACTCCATTTCCTCGCCATTGCTGTGCTGTTATGATTTCTAATTATAGTAATATTCTAATTGTCTCATTAGTCATAACTATTCTGACAGGATTTTCCACTGAATATATTCTAGAATACATTGGTTCGAAGTAAAAATTCTACTGAAGTAGGTTAATTGATTCTCTTTTGTCCCTATGGTGATATGAACAAGGCCATTGTGTGACGTTTGCATGATTGTAAGTAAGTTCAGATTGTGTGAAGCCTTGATCCAAATTCATCATGAAAGTGAACTTCATCTTTTTAAAACAAATTCAAAAAAGTAGTTGCAATTTCAGTAATTCAGTGCCTTAATTCTGTCAGTGGTTTGGAAACATTAGTTTTCTCAACTAGGTGATTACTTTTATTTTATCCAGGATACTTTAAGGCTGAAACTGCTGAAATATATAAAAAAAAACTTTATTTTTTAATTTAAATAATATAATAGTATTAACGTTTATTTACTTAATTATTACAATCATAATCTAGCAATAAGGTTTTTTTTTAAAGAAAAGGTTTTTAATTTTAAGGAGTTAAATTGTGATGATTTAGGCTCCTGGCCCAAGTACTTTTAATGAGAAGAATTTTCTGATTTAGTTCACTAAAGAAAGAGGACACCTAAAAAGATCTGCCTCCTAAAACAGCTAAGAACAAGCACCATAACAAATTTAAAAACAAATTTAAAATTCTGTTTCTTTTGTAAACAGGGGGCAATTTTATCAACTCTGAGAGGGGGGATATTGTTAATTATAGTGCCAAAAATACAAACAAGCAATTGGGAAACTTTTAAGAGTGGATCTTTGGTGATTTAACGGGAAAGATACGAATTAAAACCCACTAGCACAACATAGAGCATAACGTCTGACGACTTCATTAAAAAGTATAACGAGAAGATAGTTAGTGATACAATTAATCCTCATTTTTCTTTGGTTTCCAAGAATAATTTTGATTCAAAATTCTATCTGCACAAATTAAGCCAAGGTTAAGCTTTAAAAAATATTTGCAGGCTAATTACGCTAGTTAATTTTAAGCTGCTAGGTCTACTGGTACGAAAACTCTGCTTTCTTTGCTCTTTCTTACATTTTAAAGTACCTGAGAAACAAGTATGTTGCAGTTTAGAGCAAGCTAAAGGAGCAAAACCACCGAATCCCAGATGGCACGGGTGATTTTTTTTCGATACTAGCGCCAGTTTTCACTCTTATATGTTTTGTATACTCTTTAGCATGTACTTCATTTGTTGGTGTGGAACAATTGAGAGTTTGTGCATAGGACAGAGTAAAGACTGAACTTGGTTTTATATTGAGAAACATATAAATCAGTAGAGTAAGAAGTACCATTTTGCCTGCGCCCCTGTACCAAACAGGTTTTTCTGGTAGGTATAGTATTCTACAGGTCCTATAGGTAAACATTTCTACAGGGCATTACACCTTTTCAAAGAGTTTTTTAGTGATAAACCTGTATTATAAAACCAGCGCGTCTTGTTTCGAGTTTTAACGGACAAGTTTTTCTGACACAATTTAGAGACCAGATTTGCAATTTACAGACCTGATTTCTAGTTCATATATTTTTGATAACTTGATAGGTGATTTGAATAAAAGGAATTCAAATATTTTGTCTATGAAATAGAAGCTAACTCAATTTGCAAAAAGGTATTTCCATTTGAATAACTCTGATTGAATTGTCGCCGACAATGATATTTAACCGCTGCTAAGCCTATTGTTATTGCAAAAGGGTTACTCAATTTACTTCTTAATGTTAAATGACAGATTTCCAAATACGATCATTTTGAAAAGCAGACAGAAAAAAATTGGTTTGTTCCCCTCATTTCTTTAGGGCAGGAGATAACTTAATTTACTTAGACATTTACTTAATTTACTTAATTAGTAAATTTACTTAATTTACTTAATTAGTGATTGATTGTATCAGTGGAGAAAAAAAAGGATTAAACTGATTAACAGTTAAGGTAATCCCAAAGGAGCTGTTAACTGAGGTAATTTGTTATAAATTTGAAAAATACGTAACGACAAATCGGAAATGGTTGATTAACATTTGCAAAAAAAAGGGGTAATGAGATTTGCGAATTGGAGGAGATGGGGTGGTTATGCACTGTATAATACACAAGTGATGTTTTGGAGAGTATTGTCAATTTAAATAGGATCTAACGTTCCCCGGGGGGGGGGGCTAATTAAATTGGGTTGAGTTGCACGAAGGTTCAGTAGTACGAGAGGTCAGTAGCACGGGGGTTCAGTTATACAGGGTTTCGGTTATACAGGGGTTCAGTTACATGGAGGGATTCAGTTGAACGGGGGAGGGGGTACAGTTACATGGAGGTTTAGTTAAATGGGGATCAAGTTGCATGAGGGTTCAGTAGCACGAGGGTTCAGTTGCATGGGGGTTCAGTTGTACAGGGTTTCGGTTATACAAGGATTCAGTTACATGGAGGGTTCAGTTGAACGAGGGGGGGGGGGGATTTGTGATTTGGAGGAGATGGGGTGATAGCGTACTGTATAATACACATGTGATTTTTTGGAGAGCATTGTCAATTTAAAATAGTTTAGAAATAAAAAGAAATAACAAGAAATGGTTGAAAAGTGTTTTGAGGGAGATGGACTGCATAGAGGGTTGAGATGCACGAGTGTTCAGTTAAGGGGGGGAGGGGTACAGTTACATGGAGGGGTTCAGTAGCACGAGGGTTCAGTAGCACGCGGGTTCAGTTATACAGGGATTCAGTTACATGGGGGGGGGATTGGTACTTGATTCTTTTATTCTAACTTAACTTGTAGGAATAGGACTTCATTCCATTGGCTAAATCAGTTTATTCATCTATAATGGTGAACAAAAAGACTATTAATTCTCCGTATTCTTCTTCTTCTTCTGATCATGCGCCCATGCCTCCCATGCCTCCTTCTCACTCGGGGTCAATTGACGTCTTAATATCCGATAGAAGTTTTATATTCCACTCGTTCTTCACACCTCGTAATATTCGTCATGAGTGATATAGTGGGAGTCATCGATCTTAGGTTCCCGATCTAGACATGAAAATTAAAAGGCTTAAAATATATGGAATTTGTATAAGCTGTAATGGACAAAAATACGCTAAAAGACGGGATTGTAGAAAAAGTCAATATAAAAGGGTTATTCAAATTCTTCCTTGAGTAGCTACCACTGTGAGGGATCTAAGCCCTTTTTGGCCTTTGATGCAATAGGCAATGAGATAGTATAGTGAACATAGCTATAAATTTAATAACATAAAATATTTGATTCAAGATGTGAAATGCAGTAAGAACCTTATTCGGCATTGGGTCATGTTTATAGACTGCCTATAGACGGTCCGTAATTTAAGCTACTAAAAGTCTAAAACTATAGAGTCGTTTATTGAACAATTCGTTGCCTCACGAAAAGGCAAGGAGAGATTTGGTTTTCTTCTAATCTTCAAGAATTTACTTTTGATTTCAGTTGAGTTTGTGAAAATTTAACCTTGGCCTTTTCTATTTATTTCAGCATCATTGGGTTTTAACTATATATGTGGTTATGAAGTTTTCCCCCATGCCTCCTTCTCACTAGGGGTCAGTTGACGTCTTAATATCCGATAGAAGTTACATATTCCACTCGTTCTCCACACCTCGTAATATTCGTCATGAGTGATATAGTGGGAGTCATCGATCTTAGGTTCCCGATCTAGACATGAAAATTAAAAGGCTTAAAATATATGGAATTTGTATAAGCTGTAATGGACAAAAATACGCTAAAAGACGGGATTGTAGAAAAAGTCAATATAAAAGGGTTATTCAAATTCTTCCTTGAGTAGCTACCACTGTGAGGGATCTAAGCCCTTTTTGGCCTTTGATGCAATAGGCAATGGGATATTATAGTGAACATAGCTATAAATTTAATAACATAAAATATTTGATTCAAGATGTGAAATGCATTAAGAACCTTATTCGGCATTGGGCCAGGTTTATAGACTCCCTATAGACGGTCCGTAATTTAAGCTACTAAAAGTCTAAAACTATAGAGCCGTTTTTTGAACAAATTGTTGCCTCACGAAAAGGCAAGGGGAGATTTGGTTTTTTTCTAATCTTTAAGAATTTACTTTTGATTTCAGTTGAGTTTGTGAAAATTTCACCTTGGCCTTTTCTATTTATTTCAACATTATTGTGCTTTAACTATATATGTGGTTATGAAGTTTTCCTAAGACTAAGTATTAATAACAAAAAAATGAGTAAAAAATAGTTTCGCAATTGAAAATTAAATTATGTTTTGGAGGCCAATTTGACCAAATTAAGAGACGTATTGTTTAATTAAAATAGGAAGCTTTTTTAAAAGTATAAAACGCTTTAATTTAGAGAGTATCATATTAAAAATATGCTTGGTTTAGCCTCCATCTAGGACTCCCGCTCTTTTCCTTATGTGTTTAAGTAGATTGAAATTTAGGTCTTTAAGCTTGCAAGCTACCTACTGAGAAAACTGAAATATCTTCATTTTTAGCCTAATTGCGAATGAGTGTTGTCTGAAACTTATGATTTGGGATGGTTAATTTGCTATTTTTTGACTTTTCTGAGCTGGATTTTTTAGCCTTTGCTATTTGGACTTTTCAGAGCTAGGATTCTTAGTCCATCATAGGTGTTTGGTGTCTGAAACCTATAGTTTGGGATGAGTAGTTTGCTATTTCAGGCTTTTCTGAGCTAGGTTTCCTAGTATTTCGTAGGTGTGTGTCGTCTGAAACTTATGATTTGGGATATGTAAATTACTATTTTGTGCTTTTCTGAGCTAGATTTCTTAGTCCTTCGTTGATGTGTGTTGACTGAAACCTATGATTTGGGATGGGTGAACTGCTATTTTTGACTTTTCTGATCGGGATTTTTCAGTCGTTCATAGGTGAGTGTTGTCTATAACTAATGATTTGGGATGGTTAATTTGCTATTTCCGGCTTTTATTAGCTAGGTTTCTTAGCCTTTCATAGGTGTGTGTTGTCAGAAAATTATGATTTGGGATGTGTAGTTTGCTAATTGGACTTTTCAGAGCTAGGATTCTTAGTCCCTCATAGATGTTTGTTGTCTGAAACTTCTAGTTTGGGATGAGTAGTTGGCTATTTCAGGGTTTTTTGAGCTAAGGTTTCTTAGTATTTCGTAGGTGTGTGTTGTCTGAAACTTATGATTTGAGGTGTGTAATTTGCTATTTCCGACTTTTCATAGCCAGATTTTCTGTCTTTCGTTGGTGTGTGTTGTCTGAAACCTATGATTTGGGATATGAGGGTTGCTATTTTATTCAGAAGAGAACTTGTACTTTTTGCAGTTCTTCGAGAAAACTCAGAATTAAAGTGGAGCCAGAATTAAAGTGGAGCTCCATATCTTCATTAAGAATATTCACAATCAAACTATAACTTTTCCTATCTTCTATGAAAAATTTGGAACAGAACTTTAAATTTTTTCCTCTCTTTGAGAAAAGTCGGAACTGAATTTAAGAAAATTTATAATTAAAGTGAAACTTTTTATCTTCATGGAAAATAATCACAATCATGATATAACTTTTCCTATCTTCTACGGAAAAATTAAGAATTGAACTTAAAATTTTTATTGGGGAAATTCGAATTAAATAGCGTTCACATGATGTATTCAGAACAGAGTATGGTTGTTTAAGCTCAAATATATCCTTCTATGTCTCTATGGCAGATATCGAAAAGGGCCTACATTTTCTATACATACTCGAGAAAAAAAATCTGAGTTGAAGTGGAAATTTTATATTATTTTGACAAAATATAATTGATCAATAACTTATTTCATTTTCATTGAGAAAATTCAGAATCGAAGTTGATCTTTTATTCATATGATGACATATTTGGAACAGAACTTTAAATTTTTTCATCTAATTGAGAAAGGTTGGAACTTAATTTATGAAAATTTAGAATTAAAGTGAAACTTTTCATCTTCATGGAAAATAATCACAATCATAGTATAACTTTTCTCATCTTCTACGGACAAATTTAGAAGTGATCTTTAAATTTTTTATGTCTTGGTAAACTTTAAACTGAAGTGGAAGATTCTTATTTTCTCTAGAGAAATTAGAATTAAATTTTGTTCTTTGGTATAATTCAAAAGAGAACTTGAACTTTTCTATCTTCTGTGAAAAATTTGGAATAGTATTTTAAATTTTTTTTTCATCTCTTTGAGAAAAGTCGGAACTGAATATAAGAAAATTTAGAAATAAAGTGAAACTTTTTATCTTCATGGAAAATAATCACAAATCATAGTATAACGTTTCCTATCTTCTACGGAAAAATTTGAACTAAACTTTAAATTTTTTATGTCTTGGTGAACATGAGCCTGAGATGGGAGATTTTTATTTTCTCTGGAAAAATTAAAATTGAATTGTGTTCTTTGGTAAAAATCAGTAGAGAACTTGAACTTTTCTATCTTCTTTGAAAAATTTGGAACAGAACTTTAAATTTCTTCATCTCTTTGAGAAAAAAATCTGAACTAAAGTGGAAACTTTTTATATTATTTTGGGGAAATAGAATTGATCATGTCGGAAATAGCAAATTACACACCTCAAATCATAAGTTTCAGACAACACACATCTACGAAATACTAAGAAACCTAAGCTCAGAAAAGCCTGAAATAGCCAACTACTCATCCCAAACTGTTGGTTTCAGACAACAAACACCTATGAGGGACTAAGAATCATAGCTCTGAAAAGTCCAAAAAGCAAACTACAAATCTCATATCATAATTTTCTGACAGCAAACACCTATCAAAAGCTAAGAAATCTAGCTCAGAAAAGTCGAAAATGGCAACCCACTCATTCCAAATCATAGGTTTCAGTCAACACACACCTACGAAAGGCTAAGAAATCCAGCTCAGAAAAGTCAAAAAATAGCAACCCTCACATCCCAAATCATAGGTTACAGACAACACACACCAACGAAAGACAAGAAATCTGGCTATGAAAAGTTAGATATAGCAAATTACACACCTCAAATCATAAGTTTCAGACAATACACACCTACGAAATACTAGGAAACATTAGCTCGAAAAACCCTGAAATAGCCAACTACTCATCCCAAACTAGAATTTTCAGACAACAAACATATATGAGAGACTAAGAATCCTAGCTCTGAAAAGTCCAAATAGCAAATTACACATCCCAAATCATAATTTTCTGAAAACACACACCTATGAGCGGCTAAGAAACATAGCTCTGAACAGACGGAAATAGCGAATTAACTACCCAAAATCATAAGTTTAAGAGAACACACGCATTTAAATGACTGGTACATCCCGCTAATAAAGTTCAAAAATAGTATTTCACTCAACCCGAGCAATTTGTTTTAGTCAGCAGATACCATCGAAAGACTAAGAAATCTAGCTTAGAAAAGCACAAAATAGTAATTGACATATCCCAAATCATAAGTTTCAGACGACACACACCTACGAAATGCTTGGAAACCTAGCTTAGAAAAGCCTGAAATAGCAAACTATTCATCCCAAACTATAGGTTTCAGACACCAAACACCTATGATGGACATTTTAATCCTAGCTCTGAAAAGTCCAAATAGAAAAGGCTAAGAAATCCAGCTCAGAAAAGTCAAAAAATAGCAAATTAACCATCCCAAATCATAAGTTTCAGACAACACTCATTCGCAATTAGGCTAAAAATGAAGATATTTCAGTTTTCTCAGTAGGTAGCTTGCAAGCTTAAAGACCTAAATTTCAATCTACTTAAACACATAAAGAAAAGAGCGGAAGTCCTAGATGGAGGCTAAACCAAGCATATTTTTAATATGATACTATCTAAATTAAAGCGTTTTATACTTTTAAAAAAGCTTCCTATTTTAATTAAACAATACGTCTCTTAATTTGGTCAAATTGGCCTCCAAAACATAATTTAATTTTCAATTGCAAAACTATTTCTTACTCATTTTTTGTTATTAATACATAGTCTTAGGAAAACTTCATAACCACATATAGAGTTAAAACACAATGATGCTGAAATAAATAGAAAAGGCCAAGGTTAAATTTTCACAAACTCAACTGAAATCAAAAGTAAATTCTTGAAGATTAGAAGAAAACCAAATCTCCCCTTAAGACCTAAATTTCAATCTACTTAAACACATAAAGAAAAGAGCGGAAGTCCTAGATGGAGGCTAAATCAAGCATATTTTTAATATGATACTCTTTAAATTAAAGCGTTTTATACTTTTAAAAAAGCTTCCTATTTTAATTAAACAATACGTCTCTTAATTTGGTCAAATTGTCCTCCAAAACAATTTAATTTTCAATTGCGAAACTATTTTTTACTCATTTTTTGTTATTAATATATAGTCTTAGGAAAACTTCATAGCCACATATAGAGTTAAAACACAATGATGCTGAAATAAATAGAAAAGGCCAAGGTTAAATTTTCACAAACTCAACTGAAATCAAAAGTAAATTCTTGAAGATTAGAAAAAAACCAAATCTCCCCTTGCCTTTTCGTGAGGCAACAAATTGTTCAAAAAACGGCTCTATAGTTTTAGACTTTTAGTAGCTTAAATTACGGACCGTCTATAGGGAGTCTATAAATCTGGCCCAATGCCGAATAAGGCTCTTAATGCGTTTCACATCTTGAATCAAATATTTTATGTTATTAAATTTATAGCTATGTTCACTATAATATCCCATTGCCTATTGCATCAAGGGCCAAAAAGGTCTTAGATCCCTCACAGTGGTAGCTACTCAAGGAAGAATTTGAATAACCCTTTTATATTGACTTTTTCTACAATCCCGTCTTTTAGCGTATTTTTGTCCATTACAGCTTATACAAATTCCATATATTTTAAGCCTTTTAATTTTCATGTCTAGATCGGGAACCTAAGATCGATGACTCCAACTATATCACTCATGACGGATATTACGAGGTTTGGAGAACGAGTGGAATATGCAACTTTTATCGGATATTAAGACGTCAATTGACCCCGAGTGAGAAGGAGGCATGAGGTTAAACTTCATAACCACGTATATAGTTAAAACACAATGATGCTGAAATAAGTAGAAAAGGCTGAGGTTAAATTTTCACAAACTCAACTGAAATCAAAAGTAAATTCTTGAAGATTAGAAGAAAACCAAATCTCCCCTTACCTTTTCGTGAGGCAACGAATTGTTCAATAAACGACTCTATGGTTTTAGACTTTTAGTAGCTTAAATTACGGACCGTCTATAGGCAGTCTATAAACATGACCAAATGCCGAATAAGGTTCTTGATGCATTTCACATCTTGAATCAAATATTTTATGTTATTAAATTTATAGCTATGTTCACTATAATATCCCATTGCCTATTGCATCAAGGGCCAAAAAGGGCTTAGATCCCTCACAGTGGTAGCTACTCAAGGAAGAATTTGAATAACCCTTTTATATTGACTTTTTCTACAATCTCTTCTTTTAGCGTATTTTTGTCCATTACAGCTTACACAAATTCCATATATTTTAAGCCTTTTAATTTTCATGTCTAGATCGGGTACCTAAGATCGATGACTCCCACTACATCACTCATGGCGGATATTGCGAGGTGTGGAGAACGAGTGGAATATGCAACTTCTATCGGATATTAAGACGTCAATTGACCCCGAGTGAGAAGGAGGCATGGGAGGCATGGGCGCATGATCAGAAGAAGAAGAAGAATACGAGAATTAATAGTCTTTTTGTTCACCATTATAGATGAATAAACTGATTTAGCCAATCGAATGAAGTCCTATTCCTACAAGTTAAGTTAGAATAAAAGAATCAGGTAACAATCCCCCCCCATGTAACTGAACCCCTGTATAACTGAACCCCCGTGCTACTGAACCCTCGTGCTACTGAACCCCTCCATGTAACTGTACCCCTCCCCCCCCTTTAACTGAAAACTCGTGCATCTCAACCCTCCATGCAGTCCATCTCCCTCAAAACACTTTTCAACCATTTCTTGTTATTTTTTTATTTCTAAACTATTTTAAATTGACAATACTCTCCAAAACATCACTTGTGTATTATACAGTACACTACCACCCCATCTCCTCCAAATCGCAAATCCCCCCCTCGTTCAACTGAACCCTCCATGTAACTGAACCCCTGTATAACCGAAACCCTGTACAACTGAACCCCCATGCAACTGAACCCTCGCGCTACTGAACCCTCATGCAACTCGATCCCCATTTAACTAAACCTCCATGTAACTGTAGCCCCCCCCCGTTCAACTGAATCCTTCCATGTAACTGAACCCCTGTATAACCAAAACCCTGCACAACTGAACCCCCGTGCTACTGAACTCTCGTACTACTGAACCTTCGTGCAACTCAACCCAATTTAACTAAACCCCCCCCCCCGGGGAACGTTCGATCCTATTTAAATTGACAGTACTCTCCAAAACATCACTTGTGTATTATACAGTGCATAACTACCCCATCTCCTCCAATTCGCAAATCCCATTACCCCTTTTTTTGCAAATGTTAATCAACCATTTCCGATTTGTCGTTACGTATTTTTCAAATTTATAACAAATTACCTCAGTTAACAGCTCCTTTGGGATTACCTTAACTGTTAATCAGTTTAATCCTTTTTTTTCTCCACTGATACAATCAATCACTAATTAATATCGTTCATTGTCTAAGTAAATTAAGTCTAAGTAATTTTCCTGCATTGTCTAAGTAATCTCCTGCCCTACAGAAATGAGGGGAACAAACCAATTTTTTTTTTGTCTGCTTTTCAAAATGATCGTATTTGGAAATCTGTCATTTAATACTAAGAAGTAAATTGAGTAACCCTTTCGCAATAACAATAGGCTTAGCAGTGGTTAAATCTCATTGTCGGCGACAATTCAATCAGAGTTGCTCAAATGGAAATACCATTTTGCAAATTGAGTTAGCTTCTATTTCATAGACAAAATATTTGAATTCCTTTTATTCAAATCACCTATCAAGTTATCAAAAATATATGAACTAGAAATCAGGTCTGTAAATTGCAAATCTGGTCCTTAAATTGTGTCAGAAAAACTTGTCCGTTAAAACTCGAAACAAGACGCGCTGGTTTTATAATACAGGTTTATCACTAAAATAGCTCTTTGAAAAGGTGTAATGCCCTGTAGAAATGTTTACCTATAGGGCTTGTAGAATACTATACCTACCAGAAAAATCTGTTTGGTACAGGGGCGCAGGCAAAATGGTACTTCTTACTCTACTTAAATCTTCCACAAATGCATTCAAATCTAAAATAAGAGTTTTTGCTCTGCAATAAAAATTGATACTGGAATGTTTTTAAAAATCTAAAAAAAAATCCGTGGTTTCTGAAAAATCCCCAATTTTACCGACATGTCTAAAACACTCAGTTATTTTCTAAAGTTCACAAAGATTAAATTGTTGAAATGGAAAAAGGACTATGCTGTTACTACTGGGAAGAAAAGTTCTTGGTTTGCAAAACTACTTGGGTTGGGAATGATAATAGTCTTGCAATATCCCTTTCTAGAGCAGAAAATATATCTTATTTGTCATGACATAAGCAATTTTGAGACGGGGATGGATCCGATCGTTAATGATTTCAGACTTAGAATATTCAAGAATTAATCTATGACTAGACTTATTCATCTTTCAGGAACGAAGTTTGGAGATATGAAAGAAAACCAGGATTCAAAACCCCACTTCAGCAAGCATCGTTTCTCTTTTTTCGAGGATTCAAATACGGACTTGCTTTAACAGTTCTTAAAATTGCCTATGACCAAGTGTCAAAGTGTACAAAAAGCCCTGTTGATCATGGTAATGGTCATCATTAGCAATATGATTGTTATGAATGTGAACTAGCAGTGTAAATATATATGATATTCTCATTTGGATTTAAAATTTAGCGAAAGGGAAGGGTAGTATGAAACAAATTGGAGATTTTCGCCTGTTATTTATGTTTTTTATTTTTTGAATGAGAAAACATGAAGAGCAGGTAAATACTCCAAAAGCCTTTTTAGATTACAAAAGGTAAGCGGTCAGGAGTAGACACCGCGCTGGTTTTCTTTTCGGTGGCGAATAGCTGACTTTTGGGAGAAACAGCAGTCTGCTGCAGCGTGCCACCGAAAAATTTCGGCTTGACGCCGGC
This sequence comes from Artemia sp. Qi Xiang Cuo, assembly GCF_049724085.1. Lineage (NCBI taxonomy): Eukaryota > Metazoa > Arthropoda > Branchiopoda > Anostraca > Artemiidae > Artemia > Artemia sp. Qi Xiang Cuo. The sequence goes on from NC_142811.1 coordinate 60,364,025, forward strand.
TGGCGCTGATATTTTAGGGGGGGAGTTTCAAATCTTTTCAAAAGACCCCGAGTAACATCGTTCATATCCGAATCAATAGAGAAGTCTACCGAAGCCCTTGGAAGCCCACGAACACGTACTACATAATGACACGCTTAAGTTTGAGGAACACGCGACGTTCAAATTCGAATCAATAGAGAAGTCTGCGGAAGCCCTTTAGAAGCCCAAGGGCACGTACTACATAATGACACGTGCAAGTTTGAGGAAAACACGACACAAGCAACAACGCTCAAAAATCTGTAGGATCAAAAGTCTTATTTCAGGCTTTTAATCTCCTGCTTTTCAATAAACGGCAGTGTTCACTTTCCTCTGTGTTTCCGTGATACCTGTTGTTTTTCTTAATAAAACTCAGTAATCACAGTATCATACCTTAAACTCAGTGTTTGTGTCAAAATAGTAAAGCATCTTTTATTTTTGTGTGCAGAAGAACAGAGAAGAAGTTCAGACTCTGTTTGGGGGGAGAGGGAAAGAAACAGACAACTACTTCTTGCAGATGCCTTATCGCATTTGAATTAGGCCCAGTTGGGAGGCCTTAACTAAGACAAGGCTTTAACAATAAAGGCCACAATGCAAGTGGATTTTGCTTTTTGTCTCCATTTTGCTTTCTGGGACCCTGCAAATGGGGGAGGGGGCAACCCCAAATTTGTTCGATTTGGTGAAATTTGGACAAAAAGTTTCAAATTACACTGAATCCGAGAAAAAAAAAGAGAGTCAGAGAGTCCAAAATTTCGATTCAATTTCAACACCAATTGTTAATCCGATAGAAACGATCCAAAATTCAGTAGTACAATTTGTATATTCTGCAAAGGAGGTTTCGTAGGGATATGTTTATTTATTAAATTTAGTTAAAACCGAATCAAAATCTAAAATTCTACCGCAAATTTGAAAAAAAATCGAGGATTTGGTTGAATTTAGCAGGAAATTTTATTGTATTCCTCTCTACTTTCCGAAATCCAAGCGAATTTTCTAGAACTTATATGGTAAAATGCGGAAATTGCTAACTTTGCATTTTCGTAGTTTTGCTAAATCGGCTTAATTTGAACCACTGTATATATAATTAGCAGTAATTTTACTGCTGATAATTTCTGGCTCTTCATTCTCGGTGCAAACAAACAGCTTCTCCCACTTATTCTTGCTTTAGCGCGTACAAACAGCTCCTCTCATTTGATCTGCCATCAGCGGTCCAATTACCCTGGAACGCGTATTTTGGCAGAAACTTTCTCAAAATGTCTTTGAAACCAACTTGAGACTTTGAAACCTACTTTTAATTCTTAAAAACATCTAATAATAACATTGCACTACAAATTACCGATTTTCATACATGTATTGAAATTTATTAATTTAAAATTAGTTTCTTCAAAATTTAGTGTTCCAACGTTGAAGCTAAGTTTCTCGTTCAAGAGAAATTTGACTTGTCTACCCGTGAAAATATCTAATGTCGCTTATGTTTCTATGTTCTCTGACGCACTTGCACCTCGGTCCGGGTTTTTATAATGGGTGAGATAGGGAAAGATTATACTGCCTATTAATAATAATAATAATTTAATTACCCACCATCTACAAAAAGATTATAGCGGAGCACAACATAAAAGAAAAAGGAAACCAACTATTATATATACAGTGATTTGAACTAAGAAAGTAAAATCTGTTTCTGGCCTTGAATAAGTTATTCGTTTACGGAATTTACTGCTTTTGCATTGGTTGGACCTGTTTTATTTTTCATCTTTTTTCGTAAAGTTGAACTGTGGGCAATAAAATAAGCAAAATATGGCCATGTTTGCAAAGGTTCAAGAATATACTTTCAACTCACGGCTTCGTAGAAACATCCTTAACTTAGAATCGTTGATCTGAGCTAAAGTTTTTATCTGCGTTAAAAAAGCTATTGAAGGTACCCCCCCCCCCAGTTTTTAGCATGCAAAATTCGAAACAATGAAGGAAGGAAAAGTTAGTTTTCGAAAAGGATACTGTGATTCTCTAAATTTCAAATATTTTGGTGCTTCGCGACATACTGAGTCACTTGAAAGACAGAAAGTAATAGTTCTTAATCCAAGATTAAAATAAAAAACTAAAATTTTCCAGGGAAATACACTGAAAACTAGAGTATAGAGATGGAATGACGAATTACGGCAAATGATATGAAATAGATCTTAAAAATGAATGAGAAAAAAAACAATTTTTTCTACAGAAAGTAGGGAGTTACATTATAACTTATAAGGAACAAAATTTATTCCGTATTTGAGGGGGGATGCCCCCTCCTCAATCCATCGCTCTTCACGCTTAAGTTTTTTTTTACTTTAAAAAAGTTTCTTATTCTAACTAAACGGCCCTTGGGGCTCAAGATTCGTTCTTAAAAAATTGGGATACCAAGTCAAACTTAGTGTAAATAGCAAAGTATTGAGGAGGAGGTGGCTCTCCATATATACAAAATAATTTCTGTTCATTTCAAGTTTTAATGTCGCTTCTTACTTTCAGTTGAAAAAAAAATTCAACCGGAATTATAAACTGGAATCAGGATAAAACGTCAATTCTTTTTATATGTTTATTACTGACCAGAGTTCATATAATTATCCAGTAAGCTTATCGCAGATCATTTCTGGTTTTCGTTCTTGGTGCGAACAAAAAGCTCCTCCCACTTCTTTCTGCATTAGCGGGTTAGTCTGTTTCCGATTGTTTCCAACAAAGTGCATTATTTGTAATAGCGGGTTTCAACTTGTTTCCGATTAGATCACAGTCTGACTTGTCAACCCGTGAAAAGATCTGATGCCGCCTATGTTTCTATCTGCAAAAAAGTTCTCTGGAGCACTCGCACCTTGGTCCGGGTTTTTATAATGGGTGAGATAGGGAAAGATCATACTAGATAATTATATAAACTGTGTTACTGACGAAGTTTCGTTTTAAGTGTTTTGGTTACTATTTGTCCCAGTCGCTCATTATTTACAGTGGCAGATCCAGGGGGAACCAAGGATACCCCGAAAGATTTTTTCTGGCATCTTCATTCATTGTTTTTTTTAGTACTTTTTTTTAATAATAAATTGGTCGGTTTGGTCAATAATTGGCACCTTTGTCACATTGGCCTTCCCCGAAGATTTTGATCATTGGCACCCTTATCACATTGGGCCTCCTCCAAGATTTCGTCTTGACTTGAGTTATTGCAGGTTTCTATTTCTTTTGATCTTAACTTTAATATGACCTCTACTTTTCTTTAGAAAACTTCTGTTTCGGAAAGTTTTTTTTTAACTAATATTAGCACATGACGTCACTGCAATACTATCATACACTGTTTGCTCTTGAAATACAAATACATGTGACGTCATTCACATAAGAAATATGTTTCTAAAACTAAGACTCTCAGTGAATTATCCCAAACTTTTCATCTATCTAGATTGCTTTGTTTGTTTTGCTTTTTTTAGCCAGAAAGTGTCAGTGTGCTAGTTTTCAGAAAAAATTACCAAGCCGTTGTCGAGAAAAAAAATACATAAATAATACATATACTTCCTCGGTTACAGAGAGTAAATATATATACCATATAGTCTACATTTTTTAGAGTAAAGAGTATCCTTTATGGGTTTCTAATGGTCCTCGCTCTGCTTAGGAAAGATCGCAAGCAGGTAGGGCCCCCGGCCCTTGATAATAGTCTCTGTTTTGTTTGAGCGGCAGCTTTTGTCTAGTATATATGCATTTGTGACGCCCTTAGTCCTTGCAAATGAGCCTTTCTTCACTCTAGGGTTCGAATGCCGGGTTTCCATTCTCTTTTAAAATGATCACGTCATATATTGCAAATGGATTACGGCATTTAGATGGATGTGTTATTAATTCTTCCGTTCCACATTGCTTACATATAACTGATTAGTCTATTTATATTTTTGGCCCTTGTGGACACGCAAACGCATCTACTGACTTAACTACATCCTAATATATCAGCTTTCATAAAACAAACTTTACAATCTTATTCCTTTGAAACATTTATAACAACTTATTCAAACAAATTAATGTATTTATTAATGGAATATAGGTGAGCACAAGCAATAATTTATCCAACTATGCAAGCTACATACAATTTATGATGATGACACCAAAGGCGTACAAGAAGTGGACAGAACAATCATTTGGCTATGAATATTGATCAGGTGTTGATACTGACGGTGAGTTGACTACTGCAGTGACCCAAGAGTATCATCTGGTTGGAAAATTAAATCATGAGATATTCAATATATCCCAATGGCTACCCCCCAATATCAAGATTGACATAAAGTTACAGATGGCACCATCGAATTTCATTTTGAGAAAAACACTTTCTGCAGTACCCGATGCAAATGTCATTATCACATCGGCAATTCTCCACGTCCGAAAACAACAGGTTATGAGCTCTGTTGTATTGGCAGTGGAAAAGCTAAGAGCCAATGGTAACAACATTAAACTTCTTGTCCCCCATACGATCAACACTAAAAGTCACATTGCAACCGTCTCTCGTAGTTATACCGATTCATCATTTATCATTGAGGAAATCCCATCAAAATTGACTTTGGCCTTTGTAAAGAGTGGCAGTGCTGTTGGATTCTGGACTGAATCCCCACATGATTTTAATTTTTTCGGTCTATTTAACCTTGTGTGCAAAGTGAATGGTATTCCACTGTACACTCTATCATTTGACAAAAAATCCTTTAGAACTCTGTACGAGTTGACCTTGCAATCCCTATATCATGACTCTCAACTATTTGAAAATGAAATAACCGATTCAATGTTTTCAAAAAATCATGGGGGGACTGTATTGGATTTGTCTGGAACACAGGATATAAGTATAGTACGTACGGGGAGTGTTTGCTTAGAGTGTAAATTTGCCGATGCTCTGACTGAGAGCATCACGCTAATATCACTGAGTCAATTTGAAACCTATTGGGAAATCACACCCGATGGCAGTGTTCTACTACACCTAGCACCGTGAACACAAACCAAATAATCAACATATTTAGTATAGATCCATACATGTCCCAATACAAGTCTTATTGTATACCCTCGGACTTCATTGAAGAAATTCCAATTGATAACAACAACTTTATCATTTTTTATAGCAGCCCATCGACTTTGGAGACTGGTCATGGGCTATATATCTTTCTAATATCGACGAACATTTAATTTTTCTATCCTCTTGGTCTTTTGTGTAAATTCTACGCACCATATATCAGCAACCTTATTGAAAGCAGTGGGAAAACCATTATTCAAAATCAACGAAGAGTACAGGATTTAATGACTAAGACATGTGGCTTTCATGCACTACTCTTTTTCATGTTCAGATGTCGTGGCTATATCTACAAGCAGTTTCTGAACATCTACGTTGACTTACCTCGATTGAACGACTTTCTAGTTACTTACAAGCGTATTTAAGATTGATTTTAGTGCCCTAAGAATAAAATGTTCTAAAAATGTATGTGAAATTGTTTATTGATATAAAAAAAATTATATACATGATAAAACGACTTTTCTACTCTTTAGTTTTCATCCACTACTAGGTATTTGTCGACAACAACTCGTGCAGGTAGATTATCTGAATTCACAGTGTACTGATCCTGATGTACTGCAATGTCAGGGTCACATTTTCTACAGTAGAGTGTGACCTCGCTCTTGTCATATCTCTTTGTATAGTCAATGATACTATTCTCATTCATTCTATAGAATTCACAAGTTTCAATTTGCTTATTTGAAGCAATGTCACAAACAGTGTCCCCAAGTTTCGAATGACATAGTATCACTGCCAACTAAAAAGCAGCGGACTTCTAATCCTAACATCCATTGTCTCTACAACGATGCCGTAGAAACCAAATTATTTTGTTGTTCCAACAGTTAAATCGGTGACTCGGTTCCTCCTCCCAGAACAATCTAAAACCATGACGATACCAATCTAGTGGCAATAAACTAAAATCACGTTTAGGGTTCTTTCCAATCATACCGGGATATGCGTTCTCCAACTGATCACATTTATCATAGTGACAATTGAAGCATAGTTGTATTCTAAAGTGAGATTCACACATCCCTTCAAGTCAGGAAATATAACCTTTAATTTGTACAGAATATCCTCTATGCAATTTACACGGGTTGCATAATCTATACTTTTTATCATACTCATCAATCATTGTGCAATTCTCACATGATGACCTACTGCCCAGTGTGTACATACATAATGGACATGTATGGAACATTATTTCATGTGTTGACACTCTCACTGCCACTATGAAACTGAGCTAGTAACAACAAAAATTGTCTGAGATAGAGAGAGAGGAGTAAATCATCCTTGAGCACCGTCTTTTTCATGAAAAAAGTCCTAAATGTCTAAACTAATGTTTAAAAGCATATCCACAATATCATTTTGCCTTGTCGTGATCAATATATCAATAAATTGTGTAAATGCATTTGGACCACTAAGTCGAAGCTTCATAAAATAGTCTAATGATGGAGAATCAGTTTTCATTATATCGACAAGCATTCCCCGAGAAAATATCTTCCTTTGAATAGACAGCTCTAGAAAATCGTCATCTAGAATCAAACGTTTTTCCATATGCACTAGATTCCATATGATTCGCTCTTTCTGGAATCCATCCATTTTTTTTTTGGTTCTAACACTCTCACAACCAACTTCAGAATAAACAGAACTTTTTCTACTCTTAGAAATATACGCTAGTCTGCTATAGAAAGAAAAAAATACCACTGGTTTAAAAACAATTTTATTGAACATAATTACAATAATAATATTCACTGATGCATTTTGTTCTCATCAATATATTTCGATAAGACATCTAATGGTGACCGAAGTATATTTATATAGAGAATATTCACTTTTCCAGCAAAACATAGTTGCTCCTCCTGCTTAAATTTGCTTAATGATATCACGTATCTAGCATGCATAGTGTCCCATTCAAGACATAGTCTTTAGCCAGCAGTTACTTCCACAGCCACTTCGGGTACTCGTATATCGTTGCTGCTGTTGTCGACTCCATCATTAATCTCCAATAATGTAAATGCACCACTCATTTTTTCTCTACTAATATCCTCGCAAATAAACTATTCTCTTTGAATTCAATTCTCTTACTAATATGAATTGTAAAGAAAACTATTCCTTTTATTCAAATCCCAATCATCAATCAAGTTATACTCACTCTCTTTGAAAAGGTTTATACGCCCTGTAGAAATGTTTACCTATATGTCCCATAGAAGTATAAGGCCATATGAGAGGATACTCACTCTCTTTGAAAAGGTTTCGAGGCGCACGCAAATAACATAGAGATTCCTATATGTCTCCGCAAATAACATGGAGATTGCTATATGTCTCCGCAAAAGCAAAAATGACCGCTTAATCACAAAGGCCGTTAATTAGAATAAACAGCTCTTATGAAAGTATTAAAAAATCTCTGGCTTAAAGAGTGAGGTATTGACTAGGGGGTGAACCCAATCATATACGTAATATTTTCTGTTCGTTTTAAGTTTTAATGTTGCTCCTTACTTTCAGTTGAAAAAAAACTTGATTTTTATTTAATTTCCGATCGTTTTTTTTAATAACGCCAGGACGCCTGGCTCCACCTCCACGGAAAAACCACCCTCCCCACAAAAATATCCTTTGAGAAATTCAATCCTGGCGAAAATTTACCCCGGGCATCTCCACGTCTAATGTTGAATCGGTAAAGAAAAAGCAAGAGATAGAAAGAAATTTCGTATAAAAAATTAGACAAATTTTCTCAGGCTTGTAGGTTTTGATGGGTTAAAAATATTGACAGACATCTGATGAAATTTCGTTATATAAGTTAATAAATTTTAAAGAAGTTCAAAGACTTTCAACACAAATATTTTTTACTTAACGTTCAGGAAAAGTCTGATTCATCTGAAACCAAAACAAACTCGTCTCCTTTATTGTTTTGTGACAAGAATAATGTTTTTTGTAGAATACTGCATGTAGAAGAGCTTGCGTAGATTGCTTTCACGGTTTAGATAAGATAAGATTTATTTTTCATTAAATACACATACAATGATGCATGTTATTTTCCCCCCAAAGTCTCGTTGTCCTGTAAAAACCGGGGAAGACAAACAAGTTACTTACTCAGAGCTGAAAAACAAAAGAAAATTTAAAATAATCACTTACCCACAGGCTGCAAAGCAAAAGGAGAAGAAAAGAAAATATAGATAAAATAAAACTATAGGAAAAATAGAATAAATATACTAAATTAATTAAGTAGATTAAATAGAATAAAAAAAATAATAATAATCGAAAAAAATTATAATAATGAAAAAAAGATAAAAATAACTTCTACGAAGCCAAAGAATTTTAACAATTTTTTTAAACGAACTTAATGAGTGGCACCTTCGAACCGATTCAGGAAACTTATTCCAAACAATATGACACGCCGTTAAAGGATTAAAATCTGACCTTATGCAAGGAGTAAATGGAACTTGAACATGATTTGTCATATTGCAAAGATCATAATTATCATGATCAGAGGTAAAAGATAGCGGAACACTTAGGGGCCGGGGGAGGTCACCATGAAGCTGAGAAAAAGTAATGCATGCGCATGAAAGAATGTATAGTAACTCAAGATCATACAAAGGAATAACTAATGAACGATTAGTTTCCTGAATGAGGTGTCTAGCTTTAATGTAAACCTTAGAAAGTAGTTTTAACAGTGAAGGTAGGGTTGAAATCCACACTATTAGACAGTAAGAAACGTAAGATTGGATTAAGCAGTGAAAAAGGATTTTCAAAATTGATCCAGGAAAAGTATGTCTAAGTTTCCTTAAAATACCGAGACTCCTTCATATCTTTATTTTAATAAAATCAATGTGACGTTTGAAAGATAGGTTTTCAAACAGTTCGTGGTAACGAACTGTAAGTAAGGAGCGACCCGGCTCAATGGTAACCGAAACTCTAAGAAACGGAATTTCGATACCAATAAATACATCAAAAGAATCAAATTTTAATTCTGATTTCAAATAAACAACTTTTATCAAGCTTTATTTTACCTATCAAAAGTTAAGCGCCTGAGAAAATTTGGCTGGTTTTCGAAAAAAGGGGGAAAGACCCCCTAAAAGTTATAGAACCTTAATGAAAATCACACCATCATATTCAGCGTATCAGAGAACCCTACTGTAGAGGTTTAAAGCTCCTATCTACAAAAATGTGGAATTTTCCATTTTTTGCCAGAAGAAAGTTCACGTATGCGTTTTTATTTTTTTTTTTGTTTTTTTTTGTTTTTTTCTTCCTAGGGGTGATCGTATCGACCCATCAAAAGTTAGGTGCCTGAGAAAATTTTGCTGATTTTCAAAAAAAGGGGAAAGACCACTTAAAAGTTATAGAACCTTAATGAAAATCACACCATCATAGTCCGCGTATCAGAGAACCCTACTGTAGAGGTTTCAAGCTCCTATCTAATATATGTGGAATTTTGCATTTTTTGCCAGAAGAAAGATCACGGGTGCGTGTTTATTTTATTTTTTTTCCCAGGGGTTATCGTATTGACCCAGTGGTCCTAGAATATCGTAGGAGGGCTCATTGTAACGAAAATTAAAAGTTCTAGTGCCTTTTTTAAGTGACCAAAAAAATGGAGGGCAACTAGGCCCCCTCCCACGCTCATTTTTTTCCCAAAATCACCCGATCAAAATTTTGAGATAGCCATTTTGTTCAGCATGGTCGAAAATATTTTAACCATGTCTTTTAGGATGACTTGATCCCTCGAAGCCTCCAGGAGGAGGGCTGAAAGTTATGAACTTTACCCAATGTTAACATCACAGTTTATATAATTATCAAGTATGATCTTTCACTATCTCATCCATTTTAAAACCTCAGACCAAGGTGAGAGTGCTCCAGAGAACGTTTTTGCAGATAGAAACATAGGCGGCATCAGATCTTTTCACGGGTAGACAAGTCAGACTGTGATCTAATCGGAAACAAGTGGAAACCCGCTATTACGAATAATGCACTTTGTTGGAAACAATCAGAAACAGACTAACCCGCTAATGCAGAAAGAAGTGGGAGGAGCTTTTTGTTCGCACCGAGAACGAAGACCAGAAATGATCTGCGATAAGCTTACTGGATAATTATATGAACTTTGGTTAATATATAGTATTGGTTATTGGGACCCGGCTCAATGGTAGCCAAAACTCTAGAAAACGGTATTTTGAGAAAAGTAGATACATCAAAAGTATTCGATTTTAATGCTGATTTCAAATATATAAGTTTCATCGAGTTTAATCTTACCCATCAAAAGTTAGGTGCCTGAGAAAATTTGGCTGATTTTCGAAAAAGGGAGAAAGACCCCTTAAAAGTTATAGAACCCTAATGAAAATCCATCCATCATATTTCGCATATCAGAAAACCCTACTGTAGAGGTTTCAAGCTCCTATCTACAAATATGTGGAATTTTGCCTTTTTTGCCAGAAGAAAGATCACGGGTGCGTGTTTATTTTTATTTTTTTTCCCAGGGGTGATCGTATCGAACCAGTGGTCCTAGAATATCGTGAGAGGGCTCATTGGAATGGAAATTAAATGCTCTAGTGCTCTTTTTAAGTGACCAAAAAAAATGGAGGGCAACTAGGCCCCCTCCCACGCTCAATGTTTTCCCTAAGTCACCTGATCAAAATTTTGAGATAGCCATTTTGTTCAGCATTTTCGAAAATATTATAAGTATGTCTTTTAGGATGACTTAATCCCCCGAAGTTCCCGGGAGGAGGGCTGAAAGTTATGAACTTTACCCCATGTTAACATATAGTATTGGTTATTGGGAAGTATACAGTACCAACGTTTTCAGGGGAGATTTTTCCTGGTAGTGGGGGGGGGGGATCGGGCAGGGACTTACGCAGGAGGACCTCTGGGCCGGGCCCCCCCCCCCCGAAATCTCATGATTTTTTTCATTTTCCCATAATTTTCTGATTTTTCTCACAGAATAATGGGTTTGAAGGGTTTTGCCCCCTCCCTTCTAAAAAAATTGGGTCCCCCGATACAAATTCCTGCGTACGTGCCTGGGGTCGGAGGTTTTGTAGGAGGAACTTTCCATGAAGGAAGTTTTCATGGGGGAAGGGACATTGCTATGAAGGGGACGCCGGACTTCCCAGCATTTTTTAAAAAAAGATCAGACATTAAAAATAAAAAACAAGTTTTTCAACTGCAACAGCAGCAACATCAAAACTTTAAACGAACAGAAAATATTACATACATGATTGGGTTCACCCCTTAGTCAATACTTCGCTCTTTAAGCCAGAGATTTTTTAGTACTTTCATAAGAGCTATTTATTCTAATTAACGGCCTTTGTGATTAAGCGGTCATTTTTAAGGAATTGGAACAAAATTAGAACTTTTGATTAAAGAGCAAGGTATTGACTAGGGGGCGAACCCCCTTATATACCTATTAAAAATATATGAATATAGAAGTTCGTTACGTAAGTTAATTCGTAGTCCGTTGTTCTATTCAATTTCATGAGCCAAACTCTGTACTTTTTAAAATGTTGTAGTTTTTTAATATTCTTTTTTCATTTTCCATTTATTGTTGTGGTATAAAAAATTTGGATTGTTGGTTCAATTAATTATAAGTTCATTAAAAATTAAGTATTTAGTTACTACTTATAATAATTTGCAAGTTCCAAATGATGTCAGGAAAGAGATATTTAAAAAAATGTTGTCCAACTATAAGTTATATTATTGTTTTCAGGTCGTAGTTAGGTTGGGCTCTGAAGAATATTCGGGTAAAAAGAATTTTCCACATTTTCTAGCTTCCTTCAATTTTGGTATATGAAAAAACTTGAAACAGTGATATTGCAATAAGCCTTTAGCTGCAATTTACACCAAAAGGGTAAGATAATTATCAAAAGCATCAAAATTAAAAATTTAAAATGTATACTTCAATGAAATAATATCCTTCTTAATAATTTAAAATCGATAATCCGTGGAAAGTGGATTTCTTTAGTATTGTTTGTGAATGATTAAAAGATGATGAGTGACAGAAAACATTTTTGAAACTAAACAGAACTTTAAATTTAGTAAATTGTCAAATGTTGTCAAAATGTAATCGCTTAGTTTAACTCAGGTATTGAACCTTTGGTAGATATATTGGTTCGAAAATAAACTATTCCCGTAAAATCTGAACTAATACAGGTTTTTGACCGTAAACTCTAGTATTTGCTTCATAGTGTTCTCAATCTTTTTAGGATGTGTGGCATGTGTGGGGGCTTACTGTCAAGGAGGAGGAAGAGCTTCACGCTACTTGTAATGGGAACGATACCTTCGAGATTACACCTGAGGAGGAGGAAGAGCTCCTCCTATGTACATGTAGATCAGAGGATCTCTTGCGGAATGGGTCTTCGGATCGACTACCGAACCCTAGACTTCGAGTGCGAGCGGATTTATTTACGGAGGTGTCTCAATCTGAGGAGATACCCTCTCTCATAAATATCATGCTTGTGGAGGAGGACGAGGTTCAAATAATTCAACTTCCTGAGATAGAATACATAAAAACAGTGGTAAATATCACAATAGAATAAATATTTGAATGTTGTTTTTTTGTTAATTTGTTTATTGATAAAATGTATATATATACAATAATGTCTTTAAATCTTCACTTTAGATTTCTTCTTCTTCGGTGTATAGGCAACTGACGTGAACCACTAATGCTGGTAAATCATTTGGATTCACTGTATATTGATCTTGATTGACTGCAAAGTCAGGGTCACATTTTCTGCAGTACAATGTAGCTTCAATCTTGTCATATCTCTTTGTATAGTCAATGATACTATTTGCATTCATATTATGAAATTCACGAGTTTCAATCTGTCTATTTGAAGCAATATCACATACAGTGTTTTCAAGTGGTGAATCACATTCGGTAACTGCCAAATAAAAATCACTTGGTTTATAGTCATAGTAGGCAGTGTCATCACAGCGATGACGTAGAAACCAGATTGTCTTGTTACCCCAACAGTTGAATCGTGGACCAGATTCCTCTTCCCAGAATAATTCAAATCCACGACGATACCAATCTCGTAGAAATACGTCCAATCATAGCGGGGTAAGTATTCTCCCACTGATCACTTTTATCATTTTGACAATTGTAGCACAGGTGTCCTCTAGGGTGATAGTCACACACCTCCTCATGACATGAATTACATCCTTTAATTTGTAAAGCATAGCCTCTATGTAAATTGCAAGGATTACATAATTTACACTTTTAACTATAGTCATCAATAATTGTACAATTCTCACATTGAGTCCAACTACCAAGAGTGTACATGCACAATGGGCATATATAGAACATTTTTGGTTTCCGATGTCAACTCTCTCACAGCTAAAACGAAACTGATCTTCTTCGCTCGATAAATTCAAAGTGTAGGAAAGGGGAGAGGAGTAACTCTGTGACGTTACCTCTTTTGAAGGAGGAGCCATCTACATTGGCAGTGAAAGTATATCCACAATATGATTCTGCTTTGTTCCAATTAATATATCAATAAATTGAGTATAAGCATTTGAATCACATTCTAAAAGTTTCATACAATAATCCAATGGGGGAGAATCAGTTTTCATTATATTGTCAAGTATTCCTTGAGAGAATATCCTGCGTTGGAGATAACTCGAGAAAATCATCATCCAAAATCAAATGTTTTCCATAAAGACTAGGTTTTATCTAATTCTCTCTTTCTCAAATTTATTCATTTTTCCGTCTTTTCACTCTGACTGCTGACTCTAGACTGACCAGAAAAAAAAGTTGGCCGAAAAGGAAACACGTGATCTTACTGGTCCCCGGAAACTCATAACATTTGGCTCGAGCAACAGGAAGGAAGTGTCATTAACATTTGCCTCGAACAACAACAGGAAGGAAGTGTCATTAACTTTGCCCGGAAACTCATAACATTTGGCTCGAGCAACCAAAGGAAACACGCGATCTAACTGTTCCCCGGAAACTCATAACATTTGCCTCGAACAACAACAGGAAGGAAATGTCATTAACTTTGCCTCGAACAACAACAGGAAGGAAATGTCATTAACTTTGCCCGGAAACGATTTGATTAATGACTCAATAATCCATGAAAGTGACAAAATTCCTGTTTTTCAAATTCTCACTGACAAAATCCATAAAACAGACATAACCATCCAAGAAAACAGACATAAATGTGACAAAGTTCCTTTTTTTTCATTCTCACTGACAAAACCATAAAAACATCCATAAATGTGAAAAAATTCCTGTTTTTCAAATTCTCACTGACAAAAACCATAAACCACGTGGTTCTATGCCCATATATGGTGTACTGATCGGAGTCAATATGGCATCTCTACTTTTTCCAACGAAAATACGTAAAATACGATGAAAATATGTTCCCATGATTCTAATTCATATCCTTCAATTAGGGAGGTCAAGGCTTGGCAAAAAAAAGGGAATTTCCAGTGAAAAAATAACAAATATAGCTAATAATATGGATTTTCATTGTTTTTTCCAAAGAAAATAAGAAAATGCATATGAAATTGGTTTCCAATGATTCTAAATTATATGATTTAATTATGGATGTAAATGATTGGGGAAAAAAAGGGAATTTTAATTTAAAAACTCACAAATATATCTATGAATAAGACTTTACAGTGTTTTTTCCAACGAAAAAACGAAAAATAAGATGAAAATACGTTCCCAAGTTTTTAATCCATATCCTTAATTAGGGAGGTCATGGCTTGGGGAAAAAATATGAATTGTCAGTGAAAAACTCACAAATATAGCTCTTAATATGTCTTTTAATTGTATTTTCTAACAAAAATACTCAAAATACGATGAAAATACGATCATATGGTTCTAATTCATATTCTTTCATTAGAGAGGTCAAGTCTTTGCAAAAAAAGGAATTGTAAGGGAAAAAATAACAAGTAGATGTAATTCTTTTGATGTTAAGTTTGTTTTGCAATTCAAATACTCACATTCATATGAAAATATTTTCTGAAGTCTATAATCAGTATCCCTCCAGTAGATGTGCCAATGATTTTCAAAAAAAGGTATAGTTTTGGAAAAAATCACATGTAGATAAAATATTATTTATTGGCATTTTATTTTTCCACGATTATCCTCAAAATGCGATGAAAATTCTTTCACATTGTTTTATATAGAATCTTTCCAGTATTGATTTGATGTCATTGAGAAAAATGGTTTTGTATTTGAAAAAATCAAAAGCATATAAAATACAAGTTCTATTCATTGTGTTAACCTCTATCAAAAATATAAAATATATAACAATACGTTCGCTATGATCTAATATCTATCTTTCAATTATGGAGGTCACGGTTTGGCAAAAAAAGGGATTGTAAGTTAATATATAACTTATATAGCTCGTCTTATGCTTTTCAGTGTTTTTTCTAAAGATAAGAAGAAATCCAATATGTTTACTCGTACCAATTGTTCTATGAAGTTTCTGGTCTGTATGTAGTGCGTGGCTCTGCAAAAAAAGGAATTGTCATAGAAAAAACTAACAAATACATAACATAATATGTCTTTTAATTGTTTTTTAAAACTAAAAAACGAAAACAACGATTAAAATACGCTAAAATTGTTCGTTGAAATTTCCGGCCATGTGGGAGGTCTAGGCTCTGCAAATCGATATGTATTGTCGTTGAAAAAATATCAAATATATCTCTTTGTATTGCATTTCTTTGTTTTTTCCATCGTAAAAACGCAAAAAACTATGAAATATAGTTACCAATGTTCTAATTAATTACCTTCCATTATGGAGTTCAAGTCGCTTCGAAAAAAAGGGAATAGAAATTTTCTATCTCAATAATATATAACAAAAAATTGATGGTCTGATATGTTAACAAAGTAAATACGAAAACTACGAATAACATGAGTTCAACAGGTTTTAATAATAAACATACACTTTTGGTTTGAAATCACTTTCGAAAAAAAAGGAATTGTATGTGAAAAACAGAAGAATATAGATATAAATATGAATTTTCATTGTTTTTTTCCAACTAAATAACGAAAAAACCCATGAAAATACTGTTAACTGGTTCTAACTAATATCATTTAATTAGGGAGGTCAAGGCTTTGCAAAAAAAAGGAATTTTCAGTGAAAAACTCACAAATATAGATCTTACTATGGATTTTAATTTTTTTTTCCAACGTAATTACGCAAAATACGATGAAAATACGTTCCCATGGTTCTAACTCATATCCTTCAATCTGCGAGGCCAAGGCTTGGCAAAAAAAGGAATTGTCAGTGAAAAACTCAAAAATAAAGCTCTTAATATGGCCTTTCAGTGTGTTTTCCACAGAAAGTACGCAAAATACGATGAAAATACGTTTCCATGGTTTTAGTCTAGTAGCTCTTTACTTTTAGTTGAAAATGTCCTCTTGTGAAAAAAAAGTTTTTGTCACTCTAACAAGTTTATTGCTATACATAACTTTGCAGAAAATTTAAGTTTGAACAATTATTCGTTATTATTTCAGCACATGTTTGATTTAGTCTTGTAACTCTTTACTTTTAGTTGAAAGATGTTCTTATGGAAAAAAAGTTTTTATCACTCTAATAAGTTTATAGGTAAACATGACTTTACAGAAAATCTTTAAAGAAAGTTTTAAATATTATTCATTATTATTTCAGCACATGTTTGATTTAGTCTAGTAGCTCTTTACTTTTAGTTGAAAGATGTTCTCTTATGGAAAAAAAGTTTTTGTCACTCTAATAAGTTTATCGCTAAACATAACTTTAAAGAAAATTTAAGTTTGAACAATTATTTGTTTTTATTTCAGCACATGTTTGATTTAGTCTAGTAGCTCTTTACTTTTAGTTGAAAAATGTCGTTTTTTGGGTTATGGAAAAAAAGTTTTTGTCACTCAAATAAGTTTACGATAGTCTTAACCTTGCAGAAAATTAGTTTCTTCTAGTTTCAAGGTCTAAGTACAGATTCTAAGTAGGTTTTAACTGCACTGCTTGTTTGGTGGGGGGATGAATGACCAGAAATGGCGGATGGACCTTTATTTGACTGGGACAGATTTTGATTCTGAAGCTATTTGTCATAGTCCGTTGTTCTATTCAATTTCATGAGCCAAACTCTGTACTTTTTAAAATGTTGTAGTTTTTTAATATTCTTTTTTCATTTTCCATTTATTGTTGTGGTATCAAAAATTTGGATTGTTGGTTCAATTAATTATAAGTTCATTAAAAATTAAGTATTTAGTTACTACTTATAATAATTTGCAAGTTCCAAATGATGTCAGGAAAGAGATATTTAAAAAAATGTTGTCCAACTATAAGTTATATTATTGTTTTCAGGTCGTAGTTAGGTTGGGCTCTGAAGAATATTTGGGTAAAAAGAATTTTCCATATTTTCTAGCTTCCTTCAATTTTTATATATGAAAATCTTGAAACTGTGATTTTGCGATAAGCCTTCAGCTGCAATTTACACCAAAAGGACAAGATACTTATCAAAAGCATGAAAATTAAAAATGTAAAATGTATATTTCAAAGAAATAATAGCCTTCTTAATAATTTAAAATCGATAATCCATGGAAAGTGGAATTCTTTAGTATTGTTTGTGAATGATTAAAAGATGATGAGTGACAGAAAACATTTTTGAAACTAAACAGAACTTTAAATTTAGTAAATTGTCAAATGTTGTCAAAATGTAATCGCTTAGTTTAACTCAGGTATTGAACCTTTGGTAGATATATTGGTTCGAAAATAAACTATTCCCGTAAAATCTGAACTAATACAGGTTTTTGACCGTAAACTCTAGTATTTGCATCATAGTGTTCTCAATCTTTTTAGGACGTGTGGCATGTGTAGGGGCTTACTGTCAAGGAGGAGGAAGAGCTTCTCGCTACTTGTCATGGGAACGACACCTTCGAGATTACACCTGAGGAGGAGGAAGAGCTCCTCCTATGTACATGTAGATCAGAGGATCTCTTGCGGAATGGGTCTTCGGATCGACTACCGAACCCTAGACTTCGAGTGCGAGCGGATTTATTTACGGAGGTGTCTCAATCTGAGGAGATACCCTCTCTCATAAATATCATGCTTGTGGAGGAGGACGAGGTTCAAATAATTGAACTTCCTGAGATAGAATACATAAAAACAGTGGTAAATATCACAATAGAATAAATATTTGAATATTGTTTTTTTGTTAATTTGTTTATTGATAAAATGTATATTTATACAATAATGTCTTTAAATCTTCACTTTAGATTTCTTCTTCTTCGGTGTATAGGCAACTGACGTGAACCACTAATGCTGGTAAATCATTTGGATTCACTGTATATTGATCTTGATTGACTGCAAAGTCAGGGTCACATTTTCTGCAGTACAATGTAACTTCAATCTTGTCATATCTCTTTGTATAGTCAATGATACTATTTGAATTCATATTATGAAATTCAAGAGTTTCAATCTGTCTATTTGAAGCAATATCACATACAGTGTTTTCAAGTGGGGAATCACATTCGGTAACTGCCAAATAAAAATCACTTGGTTTATAGTCATAGTAGGCAGTGTCATCACAGCGATGACGTAGAAACCAAATTGTCTTGTTAGCCCAACAGCTGAATTGTGGACCAGATTCTTCTTCCCAGAATAATTCAAATCCACGACGATACCAATCTCGTAGAAATAAACTAAATTACGTTTAGGATTCTTTCCAATCATAGCGGGGTAAGTATTCTCCCACTGATCACTTTTATCATTGTGACAATCGTAGCAGAGGTGCCCGCTAGGGTGATAGTCACACACCTCTTCATAACATGAATTACATCCTTTAATTTGTACAGCATAGCCTCTATGTAATTTGCAAGGATTACATAATTTACACTTTTCACTATAGTCATCAATAATTGTACAATTCTCACATTGAGTCCAACTACCATTGTACATGCACAATGGGCATATATAGAACATTTTTGGTTTCCGATGTCAACTCTCTCACAGCTAAAACGAAACTGATCCTCTTCGCTCGATAAATTCAAAGTGTAGGAAAGGGGAGAGGAGTAACTCTGTGACGTTACCTCTTTCGAAGGAAGAGCCATCTACATAGGCAGTGAAAGTTTATCCACTATATGATTCTGCTTTGTTTCAGTTAATATATCAATAAATTGAGTATAAGCATTTGAATCACATTCTAAAAGTTTCATACAATAATCCAATGGGGGAGAATCAGTTTTCATTATATTGTCAAGTGTTCCTTGAGAGAATATCCTGCGTTGAAGAGATAACTCGAGAAAATCATCATCCAAAATCAAATGTTTTTTCCATAAACACTAGGTTTGATCTAATTCTCTCTTTCTCAAATTTATTCATTTTTCAATCCTTTCACTCTGACTGCTGACTCTAGACTGACCAGAAAAGAAAGTTGGCCGAGAAGGAAACACGTGATCTAACTGTTCCCCGGAAACTCATAACATTTGGCTCGAGCAACAACAACAAATACTATTTCTGGATCATAACATTTGCCTCGAACAACAACAGGAAGGAAGTGTCATTAACTTTGCCCGGAAACTCATAACATTTGCCTCGAACAACAGGAAGGAAGTGTCATTAATATTTGCCTCGAACAACAACAGGAAGGAAATGTCATTAACTTTGCCTCGAACAACAACAGGAAGGAAATGTCATTAACTTTGCCCGGAAACGATTTGATTAATGACTCAATAATCCATGAAAGTGACAAAATTCCTGTTTTTCAAATTCTCACTGACAAAATCCATAAAACAGACATAACCATCCAAGAAAACAGACATAAATGTGACAAAGTTCCTTTTTTTTCAAATTCTCACTGACAAAAACCATAAAAACATCCATAAATGTGACAAAATTCCTGTTTTTCAAATTCTCACTGACAAAAACCATAAACCACGTGGTTCTATGCCCATATATGGTGCCCCCTGGAGTATAAGACCCCCTTCTACTGATTTCGGGGGGCCAAGGCCCAGAGGCCCCCCTGCGTAAGTCCCGGCCCGACCCCCCCCCCCCCCATTACCAGGAAAAATCTCCCCTGAAAACGTTGGTACTGTATACTTCCCAATAACCAATACTATATGTTAACATTGGGTAAAGTTCATAGGTTTCAGCCCTCCTCCCGGGAACTTCGGAGGATTAAGTCATCCTAAAAGACATACTTATAATATTTTCGAACATGCTGAACAAAATGGCTGTCTCAAAATTTTGATCAGGTGACTTTGGGAAAACAATGAGCGTGGGAGGGGTCCTAGTTGCCCTCCATTTTTTTGGTCACTTAAAAAGAGCACTAGAACATTTAATTTCCATTCCAATGAGCCCTCTCACGATATTCTAGGACCACTGGTCTGGTACGATCACCCCTGGGGAAAAAAATTAAAAATAACTACGCACCCGTGATCTTTCTTCTGGCAAAAAAGGCAAAATTCCACATATTTGTAGATAGGAGCTTGAAACCTCTACAGTAGGGTTTTCTGATACGCGGAATATGATGGTGGGATTTTCATTAGGGTTCTATAACTTTTAAGGGATCTTTCTCCCTTTTTCAAAAATCAGCCAAATTTTCTCAGGCACCTTTCTTTTGATGGGTAAGATTAAACTCGATGAAACTTATATATTTGAAATCAGCTTAAAATCCAATACTTTTGATGTATCTACTTTTCTCAAAATACCGTTTTCTAGAGTTTTGGCTACCATTGAGCCGGGTCCCAATAACCAATACTATATATTAACCAAAGTTCATATAATTATCCAGTAAGCTTATCGCAGATCATTTCTGGTCTTCGTTCTCGGTGCGAACAAAAAGCTCCTCCCACTTTTTTCTGCATTAGCGGGTTAGTCTGTTTCTGATTGTTTCCAACAAAGTGCATTATTCGTAATAGCGGGTTTCCACTTGTTTCCGATTAGATCACAGTCTGACTTGTCTACCCGTGAAAAGATCTGATGCCGCCTATGTTTCTATCTGCAAAAACGTTCTCTGGAGCACTCGCACCTTGGTCTGGGGTTTTATAATGGGTGAGATAGTGAAAGATCATACTTGATAATTATATAAACTGTGATGTTAACATTGGGTAAAGTTCATAACTTTCAGCCCTCCTCCTGGAGGCTTCGGGGGATTAAGTCATCCTCACAGAAATGGTTATTATATTTCGACCATGCTGAACAAAATTGTTATCTCAAAATTGTGACCGGGTTATTTCGGTAAAAATTGAGTGTGGGAGGGGGCCTAGTTTCCATCCATTTTTTTGGTCACTGAAAAAGGGCACTAGAAATTTTAATTTTCGTTACAATGAGCCCTCCTACGATATTCTAGGACCACTGGGTCGATACGATAACCCCTGGGAAAAAAATAAAATAAACACGCACCTGTGATCTTTCTTCTGGCAAAAAAGGCAAAATTCCACATTTATTAGATAGGAGCTTGAAACCTCTACAGTAGTGATTTTTGACACGCGGAATATGATGGTGTGATTTTCATTAAGATTCTATAACTTTTAGGGGGTCTTTCCCCATTTTTTTTATAATAAGCCAAATTTTCTCAGGCACCTAACTTTTGAAGGGTCGATACGATCACCCCTGGGAAAAAAAAACAAAAAAAAAACAAAAAAAAAACAAATAAAAAACCATACGTGAACTTTCTTCTGGCAAAAAATGCAAAAATCCACCTTTTTGTAGATAGGAGCTTTAAACCTCTAAAGTAGTGTTCTCTGATACGCTGTATATGATGGTGTGATTTTCATTAAGGTTCTATAACTTTTAGGGGGTCTTTCCCCCTTTTTTCGAAAACCAGCCAAATTTTCTCAGGCGCTTAACTTTTGATAGGTAAAATAAAGCTTGATAAAAGTTGTTTATTTGAAATCAGAATTAAAATTTGATTCTTTTGATGTATTTATTGGTATCGAAATTCCGTTTCTTAGAGTTTCGGTTACCATTGAGCCGGGTCGCTCCTTACTTACAGTTCGTTACCACGAACTGTTTGAAAACCTATCTTTCAAACGTCACATTGATTTTATTAAAATAAAGATATGAAGGAGTCTCGGTATTTTAAGGAAACTTAGACATACTTTTCCTGGATCAATTTTGAAAATCCTTTTTCACTGCTTAATCCAATCTTACGTTTCTTACTGTCCAATAGTGTGGATGTCAACCTTTCCTTCACTGTTAAAACTACTTTCTAAGGTTTACAATAAAGCTAGACACAACATTCAGGAAACTAATCGTTCATTAGTTATTCCATTGTATGATCTTGAGTCACTATACATTCTTCATGCGCATGCTTTACTTTTTCTCAGCTTTACGGTTACCTCCCCCGGGCCCTAAATATTTCGCCATATTTTACCACTAACCATGTTAATTATGATCTTTACAATTTGACAAATCAAATTCAAGCTGCAGTTACTCCTTGTATAAGGCCAAATTTTAATCTTCTAATGACGATTCATATTGTTTGAATTAAGCTGCCTAAATCGGCTCGAAGGTGCCACTCATTTAGTTCGTTTAAAAAAATTGTTAAAAATTCTTTGGCTTCGTAGAAGTTATTTTTATCTTTTTTTTATTATTATAATTTTTTCTATTATTATTATTTTTTTTTATTCTATTTAATCTACTTAATTAATTTAGTATATTTATTCTATTTTTCCTATAGTTTTATTTTATCTATATTTTCTTTTCTTCTCCTTTTGCTTTGCAGCCTGTGAGTAAGTGATTATTTTAAATTTTCTTTTGTTTTTCAGCTCTGAGTAAGTAACTTGTTTGTCTTCCCCGGTTTTTACAGGACAACGAGACTTTGGGGGGAAAATAACATGCATCATTGTATGTGTATTTAATGAAGAATAAATCTTATCTTATCTAAACCGTTAATGCAAGCTACGCAAGCCATTCTACATTCAATATTCTACAAAAAACATTATTCTTGTCACAAACCATTAAAGGAGATTAATTTCTTTTGTTTTCAGATGAATCAGACTTTTCCTGAACGTTAAGTAATAAATATTTGTGTTGCAAGTCTTTGAACTTCTTTGAAATTTATGAACTTAGATAACGAAATTTCATCAGATGTCTGTCTATATTTTTAACTATCAAAACCTACAAGCCTGAGAAAATTTGTCTAATTTTTTATACGAAATTTCTTTATATCTATCTCTTGCTTTTTCTTTACCGATTCAATTTTAGACGTGGAGATGCCAGGGGTAAATTTTCGCCAGGATTGAATTTCTCAAAGGATATTTTTGTGGGGAGGGTGGTTTTTTCGTAGAGGTGGAGCCAGGTGTCTTGGCGTTATTAAAAAAACGATCGGAAATTAAATAAAAATCAAGTTTTTTTTTAACTGAAAGTAAGGAGCAACATTAAAACTTAAAACGAAAAGAAAATATTACGTATATGATTGGGTTTACCCCCTAGTCAATACCTCACTCTTTAAGCCAGAGATTTTTTAATACTTTCATAAGAGCTGTTTATTCTAATTAACGGCCTTTGTGATTAAGCGGTCATTTTTGCTTTTGCGGAGACATATAGCAATCTCCATGTTATTTGCGGAGACATATAGGAATCTCTATGTTATTTGCGTACGCCTCTACACCTTTTCAAAGAGAGTGACTAACCTCTCACATGGGCTTATACTTTTACGAGACATATAGGTAAACATTTCTACGGGACGTATACACCTTTTCAAAGAGAGTGAGTATAACTTGATGGGTGGTTGGGAATTGAATAAAAGGAATAGTTTTCTTTACAATTCATATTAGTAAGAGAATTGAATTCAAAGAGAATAGTTTATTTGAGAGGATATTAGTAGAGAAAAACTGAGTGGTGCATTTACATTATTGGAGCTTAATGATGAAGTCGACAACAGCAGCAACGATATACGAGTACCCAAAGTGGCTGTGGAAATAACCGCTGGCTAAAGACTATGTCTTGAATGGGACACTATGTATGCTAGATACGTGATATCATTAAGCAAATTTAAGCAGGAGGAGCAACTATGTTTTGCTGGAAAAGTGAATATTCTCCATATAAATATACTTCGGTCACCATTAGATGTCCTATCGAAATATATTGATGAGAACAAAATGCATCAGTGAATATTATTATTGTAATTACGTTCAATAAAATTGTTTCTAAATCAATGGTATTTTTTTCTTTCTATAGTAGACTAGCGTATATTTTTTTAGAGTAGAAAAAATTCTGGTTAGTCTGAAGTTGGTTGTGAGAGTGTTAGGACTAAAAAAAAATGAATAGATTCGAGAAAGAGCGAATCATATGGAATCTAGTGCTTATGGAAAAACATTTGATTCTAGATGACGATTTTCTAGAGCTGTCTATTCAAAGAAAGATATTTTCTCGGGGAGCACTTATTGTCGTAAGAAAAACTAGTTCTCCATCATTAGATTACTGCCTGGCGCTTTTACTTCATGTTTCAAATGTAGATATACATTTTATTAATAGATCGATCACATGAAGGAAAGACGATATTGCGAGTAGGCTTTTAAAAACTATTTTTGAAATTTAGGACTTTTTTCATGAGAAAGACGGTGCTCAAGGATGATTTACTCCTCTCTCTCTATCTCAGACAATTTTTGTTGTTGCTAGCTCAGTTTCATTGTGGCAGTGAGAGTGTCAACACATAAAAAATGTTCCATACATGTCCGTTATATATGTACTCACTGGGGAGCCGGTCATCATGTGAGAATTGCACAATGATTGATAAGTATGATGAAAAGTGTAGATTATGCAACCCGTGTAAATTGCATAGAGGATATGCTGTACAAATTAAAGGTTATAATTCCTGTCTTGAAGGGGTGTGTGACTCTCACACTAGAGGACACCTATGCTCCAATTGTCACTATGATAAATGTAATCAGTGGGAGAATACATATCCCGGCATGATTGGAAAGAACCCTAAACGTGATTTTAGTTTATTGCTACTAGATTGGTATCGTCATGGTTTTAGATTGTTCTGGGAGGAGGAACCGGGTCATCGATTTAACTGTTGGAACAACAAAAGAATTTGGTTTCTACGTAATTGTTGTGAAGACAATGGGTGTTATGATTATAAGCCCACTGATTTTTATTTGGCTGTGACGGAATATGATTCGACACTTGAGGACACTGTTTGTGAAATTTCTTCAAACAAGCAAATTGAAACATGTGAATTCTATAGAATGAATGAGAATAGTATCATTGACTATACAAAGAGATATGACAAGAGCGAGGTCGCACTCTACTGTAGAAAATGTGACCTTGACATTGCAGTACATCAGGATCAGTACACTGTGAATTCAGATAATCTACCTGCAAGAGTTGTTGTCGACAAATACCTAGTAGTGGATGAAATCTAAAGAGTAGAAAAGTCGTCTTATCATGTTAATAAATTTTTGTATATTAATAAGCAATTTCACATACATTTTTAGAACATTTTATTCGTAGGGCACTAAATTCAATATTAAATACGCTTGTAAGTAACTAGAAAGCCGTTCAATCGAGGTAAGTCAACCTAGATGTTCAGAAACTGCTTGTAGGTATAGCCACGACATCTGAACATGAAAAAGAGTAGTGCATGAAAGCCACATGTCTTAGTCTTTAAATCCTGTACTCTTCGTTGATTTTGAATTATGGTTTTCCCACTGCTTTCAATAAAGTTGCTGATGTATGGCGTGTAGAATTTATACGATAGGCCAAGAGGATAAAAAACTTCAATATTCTTCGATGTTTGAAAGATGCATAGCCAATGGCCGGTCTTCAAAGTCGATGGACTGCTATTAACAATGATTAGGGTATTGTTAACAATTGGAATTTCTTCAATGAAGTCCGAAGGTATGCAATAGGAGTTGTATTGGAACATGTATGGATCTATACTAAATACGTTGATTATTTGGTTTGTGTTCATGGTGCTAAGTCTAGTAGAACACTGCCGTCGGGTGTGATTTCCCAATAGGTTTCAAATTGACTCAGTGATATTAGCATGATACTCTCAGTCAGAGCATCGGCAAATGTACACTCTAAACAAACACTCCCCGTATGTACTATACTCATATCCTGTGTGCCAGACAAATCCAAAACAATTACCCCATGATTTTTTGAAAACATTGAATCGGTTATTCCATTTTCAAATAGTTGAGAGTCATGATCTAGGGATTGCATGGTCAACTCGTACAGGGTTCTATAGGATATTTTTGTCAAATTATAGAGCGTACAGTGGAATAACATTCACTTTGCACACGAAACTAGAAGGATCGAAAAGATTAAAATCATGGGGGGATTCAGTCCATGATCCAATAGAACTGCCATTCTTCACAAAGGCAAAACCCAATTTTGATTGGATTTATTTATATTTAAATGGTGAATCTCTATAGGTACGAGAAACAGCGGCACTGTGACGTTGATATGTGATTGTATTGGGAACAAGAAGTTTAATGTTGTTACCATTGGATCCTAGCTTCTCCACTGCAAATGCAACAGAGCTCATAACCTGTTGTTTTCGGACGTGGAGAATTGCCGATGTGATAATTACATTTGCATCGGGTGCTGCAGGAAGTGTTTTTCTCAAAATAAAATTCGATGGTGCCATCTGTAACTTTATGTCAATCTTGACATTGGGGGGTAGCCATTGGGATATATTGAATATCTCATGATTTAATTTTCCAACCAGATGATACTCCTGCGTCACTGCAGTAGTCAACTCACCGTCAGTATCAACACCTGATCTATATTCACAGCCCAATGATTGTCCTCTCATCTCCTTGTACGCCTTTGGTGTCATCATCATAAATTGTATGTAGCTTGCATAGTTTGATAAATTAGTGCTAGTGCTCACCAAAGTTCTATAAATGAATCCATTAAATTGTCTAAATGGACTGTGTAGTATACACCTCTCGCAAGACAGACCTTCGCCGGTAGTTGGAGTCGTTTTTTCTAACTCATTCTTCCCCACGGCATTTGGATAAATAAGTGTTGACGACAAATCAGTAAAGTAATATCTGTTAAAAAATATTTGAAAGTGTAAATTTTCCAAGAGGGGTTGTTGGGGATGGAATTGTTCATAGCAGCAATACTTGACACTGACATCAACATTTTCAGCATTGAATAGATTCAATGAGGAACTGATTGATGGACATGATTCCTTGTGGGGGAGATAAGTCATCTTAAGAGAAGAAATCCTTCTTTGATCTAACAATCTTTTTCTTTTTCCTCTTCTGCTTATTAGCCTTCGTTGTTTTATTTCTCAAAGTCCTTGTTGATGTCCTTTGCTTTTCTGCCTGGCTGGAGACTGTTGAGTGAATGACGCGAACGCATCCTTTTCAATCCCTCCCAATTTTGTCTAGATTTTAATTGTTCATCAACGGCTCTTGCTGAAGATCTAATATTTTCCTTAAAACTCTCCTTGAAATTCTTGCCCGACCCCCAGTCCTGTAGCCGGGAGCCAGCAAAATTTGATGCAGCAGGTACAAGATATTTTCTGGCAAGGGGTAGTGCAGAACAAAATAGCCTAGCCAGCTAGCTACCAAGACTATAGCAAGACATTGTAGTACGACGCTTGTAGTAGTCCAAACCATTGCCTATTTGACTTGGACTCAAATCACCAACATAGAAATTGATATCAGGGTAAACAAATAGAATTCTCCTATGCTTCTTTCTTGGTGAGGGGACCGTAGCCGACGGCCGGTCGATACTAGCGAGTAATTACTGCCAGATCTTTTGTTATTGCAAAGGATCAGCCCACTTCACTTTTTAGTACTCTGTTGCAGAATTCCATCTATAGAATGTTTCCAGGGACAGATTGAAGATTTGGTAGAGTTTGGTAATGAGCATGTTCAAGGGTTGTTTTTCGTTCAAGAACACGTAGAAGGGGTACATGTTAATAAATAACTCTCACTGTTTCCATACAGGATGCATAGGAAATCGTGAAAGATTCCGATGTAAGATCAATAGATCGATCTGCAAAAATAACTCAACTACTCCTAAAATCACATAATGCATTTCTCCCATTTATAAGATTTTGTTTGTAACCACGAACGTCTCTTAGACTGTCATTCAGAATAATTATGTCAATTTCAACAGGTGAACTATTGTAAATCCTATCATGTTCCAATGAATAATTAAAATGAAATGTACTATTCCTACGATATGAGATTTTTCTATTGATTGTACGACGAAAATCTCCCATATTATCATATTCAATATATTTCAATTTGGCATGTGGATATTCGCTAGATTTAAGTGCTTCAACCCATTCATAGTCGACAAAGAGTGTCCAATCGAATGGTATAACTTTTATATCATACAGACGATCCTTTCTCAGGATGTCATATGTATTTTTGAGAATACAAACGACAAGAGCCACTTCATACGCACCGCCAAATTTGATGGTGGGGGAGAGTTTTGTCCAAAAATCACTTGTCGTATTCAAGTCGTTGTAGCCCACCAAACCAGACTATACCCACCAAATCAGACTATACCTAACAAACTAGACTATACCCACCAAACCAGACTATACCCACCAAACCAAACTATACCCACCAATCAAGACTATACCCACCAGACCAGACTTTACCCACCAAACCAGACTATACCCACCAAACAGGACTATACCCCCAAAACAAGTAGTTACCAACAAAAAATGTAAAAAAACCCCAAAAAAGTGTTAAAAACAACAACCAGACAATCAAAAAAACAAAAGACAATTCAAAAAACTAACGTATAAACACACCAAACCAGACTATAAACACCAAACCAGACCAGAACCACAAAAACAGAAAATCCCCAACAAACCATACAATCCACAACAAACCAGAATATACCCACCAAACCAGACAATACCCACCAAACCAGACTATAACCACCAAACCAGACTATAACCACCAAACCAGACTATACCCACCAAACACGATTCTACCCAACAAACCAGACAAGACCCAACAAACCAGACTCTCCCCCCCAAAAAAGACTCTACCCCCACCACAAGACTATGCACCCACACTCAGACTATAATCACCAATCCAGACTATACCGACCAAACCAGACTATATCCAGATTAAGCCAGACTATATCCACCAAACCAGACCAGTCTGGTTTGGTGGATATAGTCTGGTTTTGTGGGTATAGTCTGGTTTGGTGGAGTATAGTCTGGATTGATTGGTAGATTCATGTTTGTTGGGTAGATTCTTTTGTGTGTGTTTGTATCTTTTTTTTTGGGATTTTTCTGTCTTGGGTTGTTTACTCTTTCGATGTTGTAAAAGTCTTTTTAGTATGTTCAAGTCAGGATCGTTTGCACTAGAATTTTTTGATTTGGATGGTCTGGTTATGTGGGTATAGTCTGGGTTTGGTGATTTGTGTCTGTTTTGGGTAGGATAGTCTGTGTTGGGTGTTATAGTGTGGTTTGTTGGTGTATGTCTGTTTATGTCGGTATAGACTTGTAAGTTAGGTCAATACTTTTTATGGGGGTTACTTCGTTTTATTATGGTATATTTTGTGTGTGTGGTATAGTCTGTTTTGGTGGGTTTGGTGGGTATAGTCTGGTTTGGTGGGTATTAAATGGTCTGGTGGGTATATTCAGCTGCCGAGGGTTTCTTCGTTTGGGGGGGGGATGGTCGGGTTTGGTGGGTATAGTCTTTTTTTTGGGGGATTGTCTGGTGTGGTTTTTAGTTTCTGGTTTTTTTTGTATTTACGTGTTATGTGGGTAAATTCTGGTTATTTGGTTATTTTCTGTTTATGTGGTTATAGACTGGTTTGGTAGGTACTGTTTTGTTTGGTGGGTTTAGTCTTGATTGGTGGGTATAGTTTGGTTTGGTGGTATATTCAGGTTTTGGTGGGTGAGCCGGACGTTTCTTGCAGCGTCGCTCGGTGGGTGTACACGGTGTTTTGGGCTTAAGAATCTTGTTTGGTGGGCATTATTATTGTTTTGTGGGTATAGTCTGGTTTTGTGGTTATAGTCTGGTTTGGGTGGGATTGTCTGTTTTTGTTGTTATTGTCTTGTTTTGTTTTTATAGTCTTGTGTTGTTGGTATATACTTTTTTTGTTGGTAAAGTCTGTTTTTGTGGGTATAGTCTTTTTTTTTGGGTATTGTCTGTTTTGGTGTGTAAAGCCTTTTTATGTTGGTCAAGACGTGTTTTGTGGGTCTAGTCTGGTTTGGTGGGTTTAGTGTTCTTTGGTATAGTCTGGTTTTGTGTGTATAGTATGGAGTTTTTGGTATCGTCTGTTTTTTTTTGTAGCTCCTATTTGTGGTGTTATTATCTGGTTCGTGTTTTAGATGCTGGTTTTGTGTGGATATTCGTTTTTTTTTTTTATAGTCTGGTGTGGTTGTTATAGTCTTGTTTGGTGTTTATTTAATTGTTTGGTTGGTATAGACTTGTTTTTTGTGTATATTCTGGTTTTTTGGTTAATGACTGGTTTTTTGGGTATATGCGTGTTTGGTGGTTAGAGTCTGGTTAGGTGGGTATAGTCTGGTGTTGTTGTTATAGTCTTGTTTTTTGGTTATAGTCTTTTTTTGTGGGTATTGTCTGGTTTTGTTTTTATTGTCTTTTTTTTTTTTTATTGTCTGTATATTAGTGTATAGTCTTTTTTTGGTTGTATATTCTTGTTTTTTTGTTATAGTATTGTTTTGTTGTTATAGTATGGTTTGGTGGGTATAGTCTGGTTTTGTTGGTAGAGTCGTATTTTGTGGGTATTGTCGTGGTTGTTTGGTATTGTCTGTGGTGGTGGGACATTACGGGTCTGGTAAAGTATGTGGAGTATGTTATATATTTTATCTGATTGTATGTTCCGGTTTGGTTGTCATAGTCTGGATTGGTATACTAGGGTTTGGTGGGGATAGGTGTTTCAGGGTGGTATAGTCTGGTTTTGTGGTGATTAGTCGGGTGTTTTGGTTATAGTCTGGTTTTTTGGTTATATTCGGTTTTTGTGGTTATTGTCGTTTTTTGTGTGTATTGTCTGTTTATTTTTGTATAGACTTTTTTTGTTGTTAAATTCTTGTTATTTTGTTATTGACTGGTTTTGTGGGTATTTTATGGTTTTGTGGGGATAGTCTGGTTTGGTTGTTATAGTCATGTTAGCTGGAGCAATTCGGGTGTGGTGAGTATAGTCTGTTTTGGGCGGTAAATTATGTTTAGGTGCGGATAGTCTGGTTTGGTGTGTCTAGTCTGTTTGGGTGCGTATAGTCTGGTTTGGGGGGTCTAGTCTGGGTAGGTCCGACGAGTCTGGGTGGGTGGTTCTGGTCTGGTTGGGTGGGACTAGTGTGGATTGGTTGGTAAATTGTGGTGTGGTGGGTCTAGTCTGGTTTGGTGTTTATAGTCTGGTTTGGTGTTTATAGTCTGGTTGGGTGGGTATAGTCTGGTGTGGAGTGTCAAGTATTAGTTGGTGGGTAGAGTATTTTATGTTGGGTATTGTGTGTTGTGGTATGTATAGTATGGGTAGGGGGTTTGCGTCTTTTTTTGTGGGTATTGTATGGCTAGGTGGGTATAGTATGTTATTGTGTGTATAGCCGTGTTTTGGGGGTATAGTCTTGTTGGGTTTTTATAGTCGTGTTTGTTGGGTATTTTCTTGTTTGTTGTGTATAGTCATTTTTGTTTGTTATAGACTGGTTTTTTTGGTAAAGTCTGGTTAGGTTGTTATATTCTGTTTTTGTTGGGATAGTCTGGTGTTTGGTGTATTGTCTGGGTTTTTGGTTATTGTCTTGGTAGGTGAGTCAAGAGGGTTTTGTTTTGCAAATTCTGTTGTTGTGGGATAATTCAGGTTTGGATGTTCTAGTATCGTTTGGTGGGTATTCTCTGGTATGGTGGGTATATTCTGGTTCGGTGTGTATAGTCTGGTTTGGTGGGTATTGTCTGGTTTGGTGGGTATAGTCTTGATTGTGGGTAGAGTGTGTATCGGTGGTTTGTATGGGTCTGGGTGCAGATTGACTTGGTTTGGGGGCAGAATCAGTATAGGTTGTTATGCTCTTGTTTTTAATGTCTGATTTTGATCCTAATGAATTTGTTGATGTGTAAAGTCTTTTTTCATTTGTATATACTTTGTAGGTTGGTTGATAATGTTTTGTGGTGTCAAGTCACTTTTGGTATAGTATGGATTTTTTGGAATAGTATGGGTACGATGGTATAGTCTGGTTTGGTATAGTCTTGATTGGTGGGTATAGTCTGGATTGGTATGGAGATTATGGAGGTGATATTTCCATGCTTCCCATCTTTTCACTCTGGAAAAGACACCTTAAGTGCCTAAAACACTATGATGGTATTATCAAAATATATTCACAAAAACCCTGGACATAAAATTTAGTTTTCTAAATCTGCTAATTTAGTTTTCTAAATCTGCTAAGTCTGCTAATGCTATTAACTTGTTATTATAGTGATATCTTATGAAATCAAGCTTGAAAAAACTCATAACCTAAATTAGTGAGGAGAGAAAACTATGAAGATAGGATGGTTTAGAGGATTAGTGAGTAAGTGAAAACTATGAGGTCCAAGACTCTGTTTAGCTAAAGTGAGTGAAGTCTATCATGAAGAATTTTTTTTCATAGATAACTTTGTCTTTTTGGTCTAAATAAAAAATTTGTCAAGTCTTGCCCAAATAATCTAACCAAAGATCAAGGTTTTCAATTACAATTTTTTTTTATAAATATTTTCAGTTCATCTTAGAAATTTTCTATTCAAGTTCTCAGTTCAAATTTTCTATATTCATTCATTTTTCAGGAGAAATGCACATTAAAATAAATATCTATTTTGTTTTTAAACTGTCTTATCGTAAATTAAAGCCTGGTTTATCACAACAATTACAAAAAGTTCTAACTGCAACACTATCCTCTTTAACAGTAATTGTTGTTTCCAATCAGTCAAATATTACTTGTTCAGGAATTTTAACAGTAAGATAGCCTAGAACTCAAATTATTATTTAACCTTAATGTGTCTTTTTTATTTTCCTCTAAAATATTAATAAACAAAAAACATTTTAGCATAATCAAATCTTTGAATGATCTTTCACAAAGAGACTTAAAAACTAGACTGTAATGTCTTGTTTGGCAGCGACTGTTTTATAGTTTTGCTTTTCCATTAGTCACTTAGTATATGCTATGAAATTTATAACAGTGAGATAGGCAAGAGGCCAAAATTCTATTAAAGCTCAATGTGCTTTTTCTATACTCTGTCAAAAATCGAATGCACAAAAGCATGCTAATACGATCAAAAGTTCCTTCTATATGCTCTTTCAAATATGACTGCACAAAAATTATGTAAATATGATGAAAAGATTTCAGTTGTACCTTTAAATATCCTTCCATTAAATTGCTGTTTTATATTAGATCCATTCACACCCGGGGCTCTTGCCCCCAAGGTGTACTTGCCCCCCCCCAATAAAGAGTTTAAAACTTGCCTTTTTAGGTATTTATTATGAAAAAAAGTTTTGCACTCCCAGACATTGAAAAATACATATCGCCTCTCTCTCCCCTCAATTTTTTTGAAGGGATCCAACACACCCATCCTTATTCTGTTAGTCAATTTGTAATTTATAAGACTTACTAAGGGGAAAAGAACGGTGAGGTCACAAGAAAATGAGTTATAAGCTTCAAGTTTAGTGTTTTTTACAATGGAAATTATGAAGGTGCTCTTTTCATGCTTCCGATCTTTTCAGTCTGGAAAAGGCAACAGAATTGCTCTTTTCTTGTGTTATATGAAACTATAGCCTAATGGTATTATCAAAATATATTCATAAAAAGCCTATAGACACAAAACTTATTTTTCAAGTCAGCCAAATGCTATTGATTTGTTACATTAGTGTTTCTATGTGAAGCCTAATAAAATGACCTAAATTAGGAGTCACTGAGGATAATGAGGCTCAAAACATTGTTTAGCTAAAGATAGTGAAGCCTATAGAGAAGAATTTTTTCATTAGATAACTTCAGCCCACATACAAAATTAGTCAAGTCTTAGCCAAACAATTTAACCAGAGATTAAGGATTCCAATAGGCTACCAAAAAAATTTACAGATTTAAACTAGGCCTAATAAAACAAAGGGACAAAGCTTCCATGTAAAACTTCACTAGAAAAATTATCAGAATGCCAAAATATTAAATGATCGCGCATTCCCCCCCACCTGAACCATTAAGGAGGAATGTGCAGTTCTAGTTTAATAACTCTTATACTGAAAATGAGGATAAAATAAACAATCTAATGACAGGCTATTTTCTTTATTAGTACGTATCCCTCATAGGAGCCTTAACTCTTAAATGCCACTAAATTAGGTTTTAAAAACGAAAAACCAAACCTTATGTTGCCTGACTTCTGATAAAAATAATTAAAATTGAGTGTTCCAAACCAGATAGTTTTGCTTGAAAATTTTCTATATGAGTTAAGGTATAGGTGAGATGGATTTATGTTTTTT
This sequence comes from Artemia sp. Qi Xiang Cuo, assembly GCF_049724085.1. Taxonomy (NCBI): domain Eukaryota; kingdom Metazoa; phylum Arthropoda; class Branchiopoda; order Anostraca; family Artemiidae; genus Artemia; species Artemia sp. Qi Xiang Cuo. Next base: position 60,398,369 of record NC_142811.1, read on the forward strand.
GCTACACGTTTAGCTGGATTATAATGTAGAAAACAACACTAGAAAGATGTTCAGAAGAAGGATAGCTTTCAAATGATGTGCTGTTTGATAAGCTTTGACAAAAAGTGAAAAACCTCATTTGGACTACCTCCATAACAACAAAAAATAAAATGTAATTGAATATCGTCATGCAACACCTCATTTGAAAGCTCCTATCATAAAGATTTTAAATATATAAGTCTTATGCAATAATTTTTGAGCCAAATTTGAATTTGCCATGTTTTTCTTTGGGAGGTATTTACATTCAGAGATAGGAGGTTTTATAAAGCTAGGAAATTCCTAGGCAAGCAAAAAGTCTCCATTTAAGATATATGTTACTATAATAAATCTTATAACGAGTTTTCATTTTTCATGTTTTGACAAGGAGGGTTTTAGAGGAAAGTGGAGATGAAAGGCAAAAGCGGATTTGTATAGCCTGTTTAGGTTCAATGTAGAAAACAACGCTAGAAACGTATTCAGAAGAAGGATAGCTTTCAAATGATGTGTTGTGTGATAAGCTCCGACAAAAAGTGAAAAACCTCATTTGATGTCACCTCTTGACTGCCTACATACCAATAAAGATAAAATATAATTGAATATAGTCATGCGAGACCTTATTTGAAAGCTCCTAAAATAAATATTTTAAATATCTCAGTCTTACCCAACAGTATTGGAACCAAATTAAAATTTGCTATGTTTTTCTATGGGAGGTATTTATATTCAGGGTTAGGGGGTTTATGGAGCTAGGACATTCCTAGGGAAGGAAACCTTCTCCATTTAAGGTAAACCTTACTATAAAAAATCTATTACGAATTTTCAATTTTCCTGTTTTGACATGGAGGTTTTGAGAAGAAAGGGGAGATGAAAGGCAAAAGACGATTTGTGTTGCCGTTTTAGGTTTAATGTAGATCATAATACTAAAAACATATTCAGAAGATGGATAGCTTTCAGATGATGTGCTGTCTCAAAAGTTATGAAAAAAAATTAAAGACCTCATTTGGTCTACCTCCAGACTACCTATGTAACAGTAAAGATACAATATAATTAAATATAGTAATGCAGCCCCTTTTTTGAAAGCTCCAGACATCAATATTTTAAATATCTCCGTCCTTATTCCATAGTTTTTTAATAAAATTTATATTTACCATGTTTTTCTTTGGGTGGTACTTATATTCAGCGGTCGGGGGGTTTACGGAGCTAGGGCATTCCTGTAAAATGGAAACTTCTCCATTTCAGATATATTTCACTATAACAAATTTCTTTACAAATTTTCATTTTACTTGTTTTGATAATGAGGGATTGGGAGGAAAGGGGAGATGGGAGGCAAAACAGGATTAGTTAGACCATTTTAAGCTTCTTGTAGGAAATAACTTTTGAAAAATATTTAGAAGAAAGCTAGCTTTTAAATGGTGTGCTAATTGACAGCTTTTGAATAAAAAATGATGCAAAAAATTTGGTCTCCCTCCACCTCAGTAGGCGGAACAGTCAAAATAATATTTTTTTTGAATATAGTCACGTAACACCTTATTTGAACGCTCCTGAAAAATTTATTCAAAAAAACAATAAGAAATTATATGAAAAAAAAATATTTAAGTCATCAGTTTTAAGTTCACACTTATATTTGTACTTTTAAGTAAAATATCAAAAACAGCAAAAAAATTCAAAAACTTAATATCATTTGAGAGCTGTAAGTGTCAGCAGTTTTTTAAGGATAATTTTTATTTTCAGAGCTATAGGGTAAGCAATTTTAGGTCAGGGAGATAAACCCGGAGATGGGAGCCAGGAGATAACTTCATCCTGGTTCCAATTTTCCAACTTAACCCCTTTCCAAGACAGCAAGAAGTAGCTTAACTAGAGTTTAACTGTACACTGGTGAAGGTCACCAAAGTCACTGTACTCTGGAGTGAGAAGCATTGAAAATAGACCAACGATACTTTAAAGCCCAGCGCCCAAAGAACACAAATTCATTAATACTTTAGCGCCCAGCGCCCAGAACCCACAGCTCTCAACTTGAAAAATAAATACTAGCATTACCTTTAGCACAGCAAATTTATAGTCCATTTCTTCTTTAAATAGCGATTTAAAAAAAGTATCATATCTAAAGTTAGCAAATCACAGATGTTGCGGACATACACAAAAGAATTCTACTACTCACAAAGATATATTCAATTTATGTTAGCAAGTGCATTGTGTCGGCAAGGTAATTATGGCAAAGAGCGATCATTATCAATTACAGGAGGGGAGATTTGACTTCTGTCGGCAAATGCATTTCCCAAAGAGCCAATTTGCGTGTTACAAAATATTCGAGATACGTCATTCAGTATTGGCTTCTGACAAATTAAAATGCTTGTATTACATACATGCGGGCTTTGGCCTCGCTTGGCCCCGCTCGGGCTTATTATGCCATAACAATGTTTTTATTAAGTGAAAAACAGTTTCCCAAGAATTTACTATAAAATGTAATAGGTGCCCCACTGTTAAAAGACTTTGTGACTTTTTTATTTAACAAAACTAGTTGCCCAAGAACCCAAACAAAGATAGATCATATCAAGTTACAGAAGGGGAAATTTGACCTCTATCGGCAAAATCGTTTCGCAGAGACCTACCATGTTACAAGAAAGATTAACTTTGGATTATTCGAATATTCAAAATATATCATTCAGTGGTGGGTTATACAGACATATTATTAAACGGATAGAAGATCGCAAGGGATTGTGCGAGTTTGCGAGTTCCTTTCGCTTTTTCTTCTGTGCCTCATGTAAACGCGCTAATTTTGAAAATTAATTTACGGAATATTTCGAAAATTGTTGTTTAATTTGTCAAAAAAATACATAGTGAAAAGCTAAATTTGCACTTCCACACGCATTTTATTTGAGTAAGATGGTTATTTCTGATATTATTTTAAATATAGAGACTTTAAGGGGAATTTTCACCTGGTTGGAATTGTCTAGAGTATCTTTCCGTTGGGGGGGGGGGGAGGTTCCACGGGAGAAATTCTCTCGGGAAAATTTTCTCCGGGATCAACTTTATACTAGGAATGGGGTATTTGCGGGAAAACTTTTCCACAGAGAAGGGGATTGTCGGCGTGATTCAAAAATAAACAGATATTCTTTCATATGAAAGTGCGCTGCAAAAAAAAATTCATCTGAAATTGACCGCAAGCATTTTTCTTTGTGGAGGGGGGGACTAATTAACATGAGAAGAACATTCCATGGAGGGGGAGCCGAATTTCCCGCTATTATTTCGTAACAATCAGAAATCAAATAAAAAAACTTTTTTTTTCAGCTGGAAGTGAGGAGGAACATCATAACTTGAAACAAACAGAAATTATTACGTATATGAAGGGGGGGGGGCGCCCTCCTCAATACCTCGCTGTTCACGATGAAGTTTACCTTTTTGCCCCAGTTCTTTAAAACTACTCATAAAACATAAGGGCCGTTTAATTGGAATAATAACCCTTTTAAAATATTCTAGAAAAGTCAAAATTTAGCGTAGAGAACAAGGTATTGAGACAGGAGCAACCCCCCTCATGTAAGCAATGATTTCTGTTCGTTTTAAATTTTGATGTTGCTTCTTACTATCAGGTGAAAAAAACTTTCTTTTTAATTTAATTATATACCAAAGATACATAATCATAAAAGAAATAGATTAAAGAAATTAGTTAAAGGTTGTTCTGGGTACCCAGCTGACTGACCGTATTTCAAACAATAGGACATACGAAAAATATGGTTCAATACCGCTCTCTAGGGCTATAATGAAAGAAAGGTTGAGGTGCCTAGGGCACGTTGTTGCGGATGAAGGACGACCGATTGCCGAAGATTGTTCTTTTCGGCCAACTGTCTAAGGCTAAGCAGAAAGCAGGTCGTCCTGGTCTGGGATGGGAGGACGCCATAAAGAAAATATTTAAAGGAAATGGGAACTTCGTGGGCGGGTGTAAAAAAGGAGACTTTGAATAGATTGGGATGGAGGAGGAGCCTGCGTAACTGTGTTGGCCTCAGGTGGCTTGGGGCTGCGGTGAGTTGTTAGTAGTAGTAGTAGTAAATATACATTAAAACAAGGTTAATGTTGAGAAATATAAATGTGATTTATCACAAAAAAACATGTAGACTACCCTCGTCCCTCTTTAGTGAATGAAGGCTAGTCATTCTTCTAAAATGTGTTTGTCAAAATTAGAGTATTTCCTTTAGTATTTAAAAATTACTATTATCGCCAATTCGTTTTTCATAAGAAGATTATCAACACAGCCCGTGCTATGTCTATGTTCGCGGTTGTTTTTGCCACCAAAAATTGTTTCTGAGGGGCTCATATATAGCAAGCTGTTTCATACGAGACCTGGTATTTATTATATATATATATATATATATATATATATATATATATATATATATATATATATATATATATATATAAAATATATATATATATATATATATATATATATATATATATATATATATATATATATATATATATATATATATATATATATATATATATATATATATATATATATATATATATATATATATATATATATATATATATATATATATATATATATATATATATATATATATATATATATATATATATATATATATATATCCCTATAGAGGCAATTGTTGTAAAAAAACAACACTGTACTTTTCGAGCTTGGACTGCCATCTTGCTGTAAAAAAAATACTGCTTTTTTCAACATTTTTCGATGGGGCTGAAAGATGGCAGTCGATTGATACCTTCGGGGAGCTGCTGTGTGACATATGGCCTAAACAGTGAGTCACCAAACCAAGGGATAAGAAAAACGAATGAAAAGGTAGGCAATTTCTAAGCTAGAAACTGGAAACAAAACGAAAAGATGGGAGATTCCTTGCATGTCATATGCGTACAAAATATATACCGTTTAGAATTACTGTAGTTGAAATTCATGAAATGTGCAAGAATTTGAATCAGTAGCAAGATAAACTTCCTCCTGTTGTAAAAATACAACATCGGACGATCGTGGCTCAAAATTGTGAAACGAATAACTAATTTTTGTTTTCTTTTTAGATGGCAGAATCTTACGACAGACTAAGAAAACGAGCTCAAAATCGCCGAATTGACGCAGAAGAGGCGGCCAAGTATATTTTTAACATTCGAGAAGACATGTTGTCTGACTTGTCCGATGATGATGATGACGATGATCCAGACTTCCTGTCTCCAGAAGATCTTATCGATGATCCTGGTGCAGACTTGTTGCCTCTACTGGACAATCTTCACTTCTTCTTGGAACAGGATGACGTGGAGGCTAATATGAAGCCGTTATTGAGAAAATTTGTATATATATATATATATATATATATATATATATATATATATATATATATATATATATATATATATATATATATATATATATATATATATATATATATATATATATATATATATATATATATATATATATATATATATATATATATATATATATATATATATATATATATATATATATATATATATATATATATATATATATATATATATATATATATATATATATATATATATATATATATATATATATATAAATTTTCTCGATAACGGCTTCATATTTTTTTATTGGATTTTATGGGATTTTCTTGCCTATAAAGACTAACTAGATAGGTTGCGAGTTTGAGAAAAATTCCTTAAGAGACTGAATTTTGGATGAAAAGATAATCGGATTAGATAAATATGATTAAGAATGAAAATCACATGATTAGCGTCATAATTATGAGTACATTTCAAGAGAAAAAAAATTATATCGTTTCCTGAAATTTTAATGAAAAATTTAAATGAAGAACAAATACATACATTCAGAATACTTCCGTCAGCAACAATTACAACGCTTCAAAAACAATTTGATGGCAATTGGAAACCGAAAATGATCAAAAATTTACGAAGTATCGTACAATGCCAATTGGTGGTCAAACTTTGACAGATCATTTTTTTCACTTCTTACTTATGCTTAGAAGTGAGGTGATAGTCTGAGCCAACAATGGTTTAAAAGCCAAAAAGATTATGCAACAGCAAAGCTGTTTCGAGGAATTTTGTTCGGGAGAAAAAAGGGCTTTGAAAAACGCATCAAAAATTTGTTTTTGAGATTTTGCTAAGTTTTCGGAGCCAGATAATATTTTAGGGGGGTGTTTTCTTATCCCCTCACACAAAAATTCTGAATCTGCCCTTGCCTGCTGCAAATTATTTATGCAAGTTAAAATCTTTATTTTAATATGTGCCGTGAAGGTAAGCTAAATGCTGTGAAAGGAAAATATCTCCCCGGCTGGTTGTTTTCCAATTACTTTCATCTTGCAATAAAAGGACTAGAATTCTCGATATATGATCAGATGATTATCCTTCGAAGTTTCTACGACCATGAAATGGAGATCAGTATGAAGAAGGGGCAGTCCTCTTCCTATACGGAATAATACGAAATAATAAGGGTTTATTGTTACTCCTTACTTACATAATAACAATGCGGACCAGACATATTCTCAGAAGTCAAGAGGGATTAAGTATAAATTTCAGATTTAAAGTCTTTACGGACCCCCCCCCCCTCCCCCAGGAAAAAAAATCAATCCAAACAAAAGTCAATGTATTGATACAACCAGCTAACTATTAAAAGAAACACAAAATAGTGATTCACTACAGTTCCTAAAATGTTCCAGATAAGCGTTTATGCAAATATACCGACCTTTAAACTTCCAATTTCCCACTATATGTCCATATCAGATATGACCACAGAGCATTATCATCAAGATATTTGCACATTAGGGGAGTGGGGGTAAGGTTTGGTTACTTTACCCCCACACCTCCCTAATTTGCAACTATATAGCCCAAATTATATTATTATATAAACTAAAGTGTTATTTTCATCATCATATTTTGGCACATTTCATTAGGATTAACGTACCTTAACGTTGTGGCTTTGATCCGTATAATTAACAAGTGCCTCTTTATTTTTAAGAACCAATAAGACCGATGCCTATCGAAATTTGTGAAGAGTGGGATACATTTGTTCCATGGAATTATAAAAAAGCCATTTCAAAAATTTTTGCTAGTGTCCCTATAATTATACTAGCTCAACTAGAGTAAAAAGAAAAACAGTTTCTATATTTTTTGGGGAAAAAACTGGGATTTTGGATAGACAAGGGAAAAAAAGTTAAAAAGAAAAAGCAAACATTTCGATTAGATCACCGATAACCAATTTTCAGGGATCGGAGTATAAACTAAGGGTATCAAATCGGGAACAGGGAGGAAGCAAGAATTTTGTCCCATTTTCCGTATAAAGATGCAAAAAGGCATTTCTCAAAATTTCAAGGGTACTTTTCGCTTGAGGAAAAAAAACCCATCAAACTAAAGGTATTTTTTCACATCTAGGGTGTAATTTTTCCCCCTTCCTGTATGTGGGCCTGTATAGAACATGATAGTGAAACAAAACAATTATTAACTACAATGATAAAGAGTATTATAATTTAGTGATTTCTGGTCAATAATCTAGTGATTTGTGTGCTGATTCAGTGATTTTTCTTCACGAATCTAGTGAATTTTTTTCTCACTGGGTTGCAAACCTGAGGAGAAGAGGCTTTGGGTTCCAGCCCCCACACACAATTGTAAAATATTTATAAATTATAAGCTGATTTATATATTTATAAATCGGCGGATGTACAAATCTTTGCTTTTGTTGCAAGCAAGGGCATCGTTTGGGGGTGGATAGGGGCAGTTCCCGTCACAATAATTTGGAGTCTATCCGAATAGGGACCCTTCGTGCCCCTCTTCAGTAAAAATGCTGGAGCTAAGCCCCTGGTTGCAAGTTACAACTGTGGTTTCGTCACAATGTGAGAGATCAAGAATTGCCTACATCTGACTTGAGTGTTATTGTTTCCTTTTCCTTTGTCAGTTTAAATATTTTATTTTTAATTTTATCTATTTTCTGTTGCAGCCGAAAAAAGAAAAATTTGTGAAAACATTATGGACTCTTTTGTTCATGTTTATCTGCTGGGAGGGGGAGTATACGGTGAGGGTCCCTTGTAAATCTCCAATTAAGGGTTTTGGACCATAATTATTACAATGGTACCTTTTTATGCTTCGAAGCTTTTCAACACACCAAAAGTGCTGTTTTTAGTGCTATATAGCACTTACCGATGGTAGAATTGATGAAAGCTCGTAGATATGAGTAATAACTTTAAAATGAATAACTTTTAAAATAATAGTTACCATTCCTAATTTTTAAAGAGTACTGTTTTTAGTGCTATATAGCACTTACCGATGGTAGAATTGTCTGTCTTAAGGAATCGCTACAAAAAGTCAAACTTTAGCGTAAAGATAGAGGGTTGAGGAAGGTGTGGCTCCCCTCATTTCATAAAACAAGTCTTTTAAAAATAACAAAAGTAAAGAGCTCCGTTAAGCCAAAAATTTGCAAATAGAAAGTCAAATAGAAAGTCAGTATTAAACTCCCTTTCATTCAGTGAACACCTAGCTTGAAAACGGATATTTTATAGTCTCTGAACAATAAAGAACTGGTTTCTTCAAGTAAACGGATTAAGACACAGGTGAAATTTGTTGCGCCATTGACTTTTCTTGAGTAAACCTACTGCGAGCTAACGGACTTCTTCCAACGGACTAATGAGACTTACTGTAGCGACGAAAAAAATTGGCTGGCCATACTAAATGTGGTACTAAATACTGACCGCGTCAAAGGTGATATTATGCTCAAAGGTCGTGAACTTACACCTTACGATTTCTCCGATAGCGCCGCATATAGCGCTCAAGATTGTGCTAACAAGGTCTGTGCCACCCTCAATTATTGAGTGAAAATAAAATGTACAGCCATGTAAACGTGACCACTTTTTCTTGAGCTATCTTGAGATCCGACTCCCTGAGAACGTTACCTTGGAGATTTTGCGAACTAATTACCTGTTATTAGGCTAGATCCAGACATATAAAATGAAATAAACACAGATAAAAAAACCAATTGATTTATTGAAACTTACGTATTTAGGTGAACAGAAGTGGGTCACTCCAAATGACAATAACGGTGACCGAGATACAACATGAAAGAATTTAAGACGTCTATCTGAATGGTCCTGACTCTCCTTTACGAATCTTTCAAAAAGAGAATTTTTATCCCACTATCAAACGAAGCACTTCAGTCCTGCGCTGTAAGAACTGGCTCATAATTGGCCCAAGGTCCAAGGATGCAAACCTTTCGTCCAATAATTTTTCTTAACTATTTTTGATGATTTAGGCGTTCACACGGTTCCTATCGTTTAAACTTCTTTAGAAATATTGTGCGTAGCACCTTTTTTATTGCTCACTGTCTTAGCAAAATCCAAAGACTGCAGTTTTTTTTCTTTGCTGAATAAGGACTTTTCATTTTTGAAACTAGATTTAACTTAATTAGAGGAAGTCGGAATTATCTTTAGAAAGAAGGAACTTTATTTTGGTATTTTAAATACATCGTATTTTACTCATGGTACACACCAAGTTTCTGCTTATGGAGAGTGGATTAACAACAATAAGGGAGAGCGTAGCTTTCTCTTGACAAAACATCTTACAAAAATTGAATTAAATAGTTCACACACATTACATAATTTGTTAAGAAATCCAGCCATGTATAGAGGCATTGCAGATGAGTATGCCAATATTCAGAAGAAGTTCCCCATACCAGCAAAGTCTGTTGCACCCACTTTCCCCCAATCCCTCCATGGAATTGGTCAAGTCCCATAATAAATACTGAATTCTCAAAGTGGAACAAAGATTTAACCCCCATTGCTTTTGTCCAGAAAAAAATTTGTAGAACTTAATACAATTACCTATAAAAATCACTTCCAAATATTTGTTGATGGGTCAAAAATGAATGAGAAGGTTACAAATGGTGTTTTCCTTCCTCACCTGAAAATTGCAATGGGCGAGAGATTATATAATAATTTATCTATAATGTTTGCTGAGTTAAATGCCATAATCATGGCATTAGAACACCTTAAGAAAAACCAACCACCAACCTTTGATTGCAAATTCAAATAATATTATCATATATTCCGACTCTCTATCAAGCCTTGAGTTGCTGGCCTCAGCTCCTCAGCATAAGTTGGACATTGACATTATCATTGTCTCAGTATTATAGATAATCTTGCTTCAAGTGGCATAAAACTTATTTTCTGTATATTCCTAGCCCCTCTGGCATAAGTGGTAATCATCAGGTTGATGAAATAGCAAAAACTGCTATAAATATTGACCAGCCAAGTGGGAGACCAATCCCAATTAGAAATATTTACCGATGGAAGCTTTCAGATATTAATTTTAATAAGATTAATCATATCCCTTCCCCTTTCCCAATAAGTATCTTTCTAAAATTTATCATAGAATTCGTTCTGGAACAAATGGACTAAATTTTCTTTCATTCTCATATAAGTTTTCTAATTCAAGTGGTTCAATTCCCCTTTCCCCTCTTTGCAGGCATTGTAATATGAATAATGAAACAATTGACCATTGCCTATTTGAATGTAATATGCTGACGTCTGCACAACATACCTTGCTTTGTAAACTGTTAAAATGCTTCAAACACCACAAAATCTCACTATCAGTCAAGAGCCTAGCCAACTATACCTGCACAAAGAGCACAGAAATTGATATCTATTATCTTATATTTGAACTCCTTGAGTCGAAAGATATACTGAAAGATATCTGAGAATATCTAATAAATAAGAGACAACCAAGCCAGTAGCTCTGTTGCCCATAGAGTGAAGCCAAAAGAAAAGGGCTAAATAGTATCAACTGAATAGCCTGCCTGCTGTGAATTAGAAGAAGAAGAAAGACATAAGAATAGATTAAAAACAAAATAGGGGTCTGTGAACGAACAAAATTAACAGCCCCCTCAACGTATGTGGTCATAAAATTGACTAGTGATTCACTGGAAGCAAATCAGAGGCAAAGCAAATAATTATTTTTTCCCCCAGAGGCACTTTATATGGAAGGGGTCGTCTTAAAAACTTCAAAGGGGGCTCATTCGATTTGAAATCGAGAGTTCGAGTGCCCTTTTAAGGGTCAAAAGGGACTGGAAGGCAACGGGCACCCCTTCTATGTCCATCATTTCCCCAAATACATCCAATCAAAATTTTGAGATAGCCATTTTATTTTATGTAGTTGGTTTCCAGATAGAAATTATGGTTTTGAGGAGGACACAGCACTCAGGGCAAGGGTTGTAATTTATGCCCTGGGGGCATATAAACTTTTCATAGAAAGCTTTGTCGTAGAAACTTCAAAAAGGGCTGATTCAATTGGAAATTCAAACGGCTAGTGCCCTTTTTAATAGTCGAAAGTGATTGGCAACTAACGAAAGTGGAAGGCAACTAACACTTCTTATACACCCACCATTTCCCCAAACACATCCAATCAAAATTTTGAGATAGGCATTTTGTTCAACGTAGTTGAAAAATCTAGAAATTATATCTTTGGGCATGACACTCCCTGGTCTTCAGAGTAAAGTTATTAGTAATGCCCTGGGGTTATGTTATGCCCAAAATTGAAAGTTCTAGTTCACTTTTAAAGTGTATAAAGATATTGGAGGGTAGACCCCCCCGCGCCCTTTTTTCCCAAACGTATCCGATAAAAATTTTGAGATAGCTATTTCGTTAAAAATAGCTCAAAGATCATATAACAAAAACTCCGGTCTCGACACAACACCCCCCCCCCCCCGGGCCCGGAGGTGGGCTTTGTAAGTTATGCCCAGGGGGCATATATGGTTCTTATGGAAGGGATTCTCGTATAAACTTGAAAGAGGGCTCATTTGATTGGAAATTGAAAGTTCTAGTTCACTTTTTTAGAGTCATACGAGATTGGAGGGCAACTAGCCCCCCCCCCTCCATGCCATTTTTTTTCTCAAACCAACCGATAAGAACTTTGAGATAGCCATTTTTTCAAAGACCAGTTCAAAGTTCAAAGACCATGTAACGAAAACTCCAAGGTTGACACAGCCCCCAGGGCCCGAAGGTAGGCGTTGTAAGTTATAGCCTGGGCGAATATATGGTTCTTATGGAAGGGATGCTCGTAAAACCCTCAGAAAGGGCTAATTTCATTTGAAACTGAAAGCTCTAGTTCAGTTTTTGAGAGTCAAAAGAGATTGGAGAGCAAATAGCCCCCCCTCCACCTCACGCCCCTTTTTTGCCGAATGCTTCCGATAAAATTTTTGAGATAGCCATTAAGTTAAAAATTCTTCAAAAGTCAGATAACAAAAACTCAGGTGTCAACACAACCCTCCAGGGCCCGGGGGCAGGCGTTGTAAGTTGTGTCGTGGGGCATATATGGTTCTTATGAAAGGGATACTCGTATAAACTTCAGAGAGGGCTCATTTGATTGTAAATTGAAAGTTCGAGTTCACTTTTTAATAGTCAAAAGAGATCCGAGGGTAACTAGCCACCCCCCCCCACGCCTTCTTTTTCCAAACCTATCTGATGAAAATTTTAAGATAAATATTTTATTAAAAATAAAATAGTTCAAAGGTTGGATAAGAAAAACTCCGGTGTCAATAAAACCCCCCAGGACCCGGGAGAAGGTGTTCTAAGTTATGCCCTAAGGGCATGTATGGTTCTTATGAAAGTGGTGCTCGTATAAAATTCATAGAGGACCCATTTGATTGGAAATTCAAAGTTCGCCTCCTTCTCTCACTGTAAAAGTCTAAAACCCACTTCGTCATTGGCACTTTACTGAAAACAATATGCTCCTTTAACAGTCTTGGAAAGTAAAAACGACATCAAATTGAATATTTATATATAATGATATTGGTTGTTGAAAGATCCACCAGTTATAGAATTTATTTCACTCTAATTTTATTTTCAATGCTGTCAGAACTGGAAAAGAAAATATTTGTAATATAATTCGTTTTCAGTGAAGCGCCAATGACGCAGTAGGCCTTTGGTTTTCATTTACAGTTAAGGAAGGGGGCAGTATCCAAACTCTTATTTGTAGTGAAACTATATTCGTCTTGAAAAACTTTAGAAAGAGCTAATAAATTAAACTGAATATTTGATGTATAATGATATTAATTGCTGAAAGCTCATCAGTTCATAATTTTACTATAATTTTAATGTTTATTATTCAATAATAACTACGAAAGAAAATATTTGTTATAAAATTGGGTCTCAGTAAAGTGCCAATGTGGCAGTAGGTTTTAGACTTTTACAGTGAGAGAAGGAGGCGATACCCAAACTCTTTTTGTAGTGATTTTTGTTCGTTTCAAGCTTGATTTGCATATTCAATTGAAGTTTCACTCGATTTAAGATTTATTTATTCATTTACATTAATATATATTGTATGTTTGTTCGCATTGATTGTTTATTTAACTTCTATTTATTTTCAATTTCATTTATACTTCAATAGCAAAATATCTAAGCATTACTCGCTTCAAGATCTGTTTTTTTCATTTATATTATTACTTGTATTTTTTATCCTATGATTGTTTATTTAATTTCTGTTCGTTTTGGCTTCATTTATTCTTTAATAGTAATTTCCGGTCGTTTTGAGTTTGAATTTTAACAGGTATTTGCATCTAATTAGCTTAAGTTTAAAATGGTTTTTACTTTTCTTTGAAAAACTTATTTTTCGGAAAGTTTTTTTAATTAATCCTAAAACCAGCCATTGGGATCTCCTCCCGAAGAGGTTAGATTTTATTAGGACATCTAAAGGGCTCAACTGGGGCAAAAATAAACATTTCGAAATGGAGTTTCTAAAGTATCAGTTAAGGTTCATTCACAATGAAATTTATATAATGCAGAAATTTCACAAACACCTAAATACAGATGATTGTAAGCCTCTCACAAATACCAAACCCATTCATCACAATATTTAGTCAAACTCTAGAGTCAGAATCAAAGTTAAATTTATTTGATTTTTTTGGAATTTAGCAAAGTCCAGTCAGTCAGGGTTCTGGTAAAGCAATAGTCAGAATCATTAGACCATAGTGGCCAAATAACTGAAGCTTATGAATATAGGATTTTTCAGACACATTTTCCGAAATAGATTCCCAATGCGTTACATCACGTTGTCACTCAAAATAATGAAATCTGAAGAAAAGATAAGAACCGAATATAACAGTTTCTAAGAAATTTTAGATTTGGTCAAAATTCAGAACAAGAAACTAATATCTTTGGTGTGTCATGCAATCAGGCTGGGGAAAAAAGATTTTATGGTAATATTGCGGAAATCAACGTTACAAGCAATCCACTCTCTCTGCCATCTTTGCTGCAAATCACGATGTTTAGGACGGCATTCGGGACGAGGGCTTAATTTTTTTACTCAACAAGTTAATTATAAATATCCAACCTGTCCAGAGCTTCTGCTTCGACTATCACCTCCTAAGACAGTTTCAATTATTTTAATTACTTTTTTTTATTAAATTTAACATATACCAATATTTCAAGCCCTGTGAGGGGTAATTAATCTCTCTCTTAACTCCTTCTATCTCTATTTCGTTGAAATATTCGGTTGTTCTCTATCAAAACATAGTATCTACTTAAAATTTGATTTCTAGTAAAAGTTTTGCTCCCCGTTTGAATTCTGATTTTTTTTTTCTTTCTGCAGTCCTACAATTTAAATCAAAGGCAAAAAGTTTGTAATACAGATGTCCAAATGAACAACTTTTTGGTAGCCAATTAATTTGGTGTTCGTGACTGTTTGTTTTTACTTTCTTTAAAAACTCTTTCCATGAATGTTGCCTGATCAAAAAGAGCTTTTTAGAAATTTTATAACAAAAAAAAATAATTAGAATTTGATACTACTTATGAAATAATATAACTTTTCTAGTGATTACTTTTATAAACGTATGATTAAGTAACAAACTCGAACTGATCGTTTGAATAAATTGAGATCTTCCATAAACAGGGCAGCAACGTATTCAAACAGACATGCCCATCATCACAAATAGCTTCAAGGCACGCCTAATTCCTGACACATTTTTTATAACTTTGCAGGATAGGACTGTTGAATATCCTTTTGACTTTGGATTTAATGTTTCAACGCAAGATGTATTTATTTTTTTATTTTTCGATAGATGAGATTCAAGATTATCCATCTACAGAATTATAACTTTGAAATTCGATTTTTACCCGATTTTGGTATAAAAATACAAAATTTAAATGCAAACATAGGCACAATTTCGTGCCCTAATTTTGACACGAAGAGTTCAATGGTACAGTAAGAATTTGTCTGTTCTATAGTGTCTGAGATACAGCCTAGTATATACAGGGACAAAAACAGATTTCACCGGTTTTTCCGCGGCTAATCTTTGGTTCCCATTGATATAATTTTTTTTAACGCGAAACAGCCTATAGATAGCGGATGTTGGAAATTCGCAACCGTTGAAATGCAAAAAAATATTATGAGATATTTAATAGCAAATGCATAGGAATAGGCTAAATGTTGTTTGTCAAATGGTAGTGGAAAACAGCTGATAAACGTGATTAGTTTCTTAGTTACTTGCAATTTATGGTTGTACAAAGCTTTCAATTCAGAATAATGGATGCGATTTTTAACGACTTAGTAGAAATATTTCATAAACTTGAAACAAAAAACGGAAAAAATTTAACAGATCACACAAAAACGGCCATTTTTGCGTGCGATCGCATCAGTAGGAACCCAGGGTAAAACTTAGTAAGGACATCCTATAAATACAAAACCTAGTATCCAAGTCCATCAAAAAACGTAGTGGTATAGAGTGAAAAAGAACAAACTTGAGAAAATCTTCGATTTTCTCAAAAACTTGAAGTAGGCTATACTAGGATTTGGCAGAGGAAAACCATTGGGGATGCGATCTTTTGCAATCTGGAGCATTTGTCACCTATATTGGGGATGCAGTCTTTCTCAATCTAGAGGGTATAACACCTATACTAAAACTGATATCCAAACCTGTTTAAGTTGCAAATATAAAACACTTTAATGATTGGCATACTAATCGGGATCACAACACCTTGCTAATAAAGAATTGGCATCTCCACACCAGCCGTATTTATAAAAATTATTCTTAAACAAACCCTCTAAAAAAATGTCTAGTATATCTCTGTGTTTTTTTTCTGAAAAAAAAAAACAAAGCCCATTCCTCTACGCCTTATAATTGAAAGAGGCCAAGACTATGAATTGGCACTTTATTTTTAGCACCACAATTAAACAATTGCAAGTAACAGGAGGTTTTGGACTTGCAACTTTAAACATAATTTATTCCTCAATCACACAAGGTTAATTATTCAGAATAAACAGTATACAAGGCACACTTATATCCATTTGGCAACTTAGTTACATTAAAAAAAAGCTAAAAAAAGAAGATTAGTTTACTAATTCAAGTAGCCTTAGTGAAACACAGAGATAGAGCTTTTGAAAACCATAATTACGCATTCACTTTCAGAAATCTGAGCCTTATCGATTCACTAATGTAAAACAATTTCCTCTGATGCGTCGACCACTAGATATAGCAAAATCTCTATAGCATTAAAACACAATATTAAAAATATAACAATAAAGATGTATATCATAACTGTCTAATCTTAATACTGGGGGGTAATTGGCAGTGGGCTAATGAGATACGGGTAAATTTTCAAAAATTATCACAAATCTCCATTGCCTCAATCTTCTTCTTCTTCGTCGGGCAATTTTTCAACGAATACGAGGCTGTTGCCTGAGATAAACTTTATTTTCATTAGATTCAGAAAAGTCCCTTCTTCCTTCTGTCGAGCTAAAGGAAAGAAAAATAAGATAAATCAAAAGAAAGATAATGTAGTTTGTTGTAATTTTTAACTTAATTAATTTTGCCACATTGAGATCGATTAAATTTCACTTATTCATACAGTTCTTAATTACTTCAGTATCAGTCTTGCCATTATGTTTCACCTATCTCGATCAGTATCCATTTTTAATTCTTTTAAATATTTCTATTTATTGTGGGGTAGTCGACTCAGTACTTTTTATTAGGAATAAAAGGCACATCCTTTTATTCCTATATTTGGATGTACATTATTCGAAAATAATGTACATCCAAATGTCTCTAACGTAATTTTTTTTTACAGCCTAAATGATGATGGTGCTACAAGAAAACGTGAAACTCTTCCTTTTCGTTTTTAGAATCTTATTCAAGCACAAAATGTGTTTCTTTATGATTAAATTAGTGCAACTCTGCCATATTAAACTTCCCTAAACAATTTTAATCCCTTTTTGTAGAACAAAATACTTCGTAAAAAAAAATCATTCAGTAGCCTACTAGAAACCAGTTAGGTATTAGACTATTTTAACTCTAAACTATCTTGGAAATCTTTTTAAAGGAAATTTGGGATTAGGAATTGGAACATGGGATTTGGACTATTAAAAAAATTTCGACTAGGGAATTTGGAAATCTAATATCCATAGATACCCCTGTTTTTTAAGCTTCTTGTACTTTTGGTTGGTCCTTTTTCTTAAGAATATTTGTAGTTGCATTAATTCCTATTAACTATTATTCTAGGTGTAAACTTTTTTTCCTGAATTATAAATAACTCTTTTTTCTGTTACCGAAAACAAATATATTTTCTTACTCGAAAAGGCTCTCTTGAAACTCGTTTCATATAATTTTTAAATATTATCTAAGAAGAAATAAATGAAGAAAATGTTCAGTTTAATCTATGAGTTTTATCATTGGCTTCTTTTCTTTTATCAAATGTAGGTTCCATACACAGTACAGACAATGTGAAAAAACATTAAAAGTGCTATTTCAAATGTATTAGTTACATCAATGCTTGCTGCAAGAAAGCCTCTGTGTTGTGTGCTATTCTATTTTTTATTTTCTTTTCGTTTTTCCACAAAGAGAATAACAGAATATGACACAACGAAAGGAAAATATTTCAGAGAAGACTGGCAGTGTTTTCTGTTTTTTTGTTTTTTTTTCTGAACTCTATCATCGACTTTAAGGCCAATGGTAGCCCTCTTTTCATGTAGTAATAACAACAACAAAATAAACAGATAAATTATTGTGCTCACCCTATCTATCAAACAGTTTAAAACAGTTTACTGCCAACTGTAAAAGTAATGTTAAAGTGGAAATTTGGAAAGAATCAATGCAGGAGCTACCACTTGTAAAAAATCTAGGCTTTGATTACCCATTTTTACCAGAAACTTTTCTTCTGGATTTAGCCCCTTGGTGGACTCGGTCGTTTTTGTGTCAACCAAGGATGAAGATTCCCGTTTCATCCTTCTATAAAGCGGCATGAAAGGTAGAAAATCTTTTTTTTAAAACATATACTGACAGAATAAGATAGTTCAAGATTATAAAAGCAAATAGGCTAAATCAATTTCGATTCAACAGTTTGAAGGTTACAGAAAAAAGAAGCATAGAAAATCCCTAGTCGGAAAAGTCATAATCTAAAACTTTTTCCACGCAACAATGGAGATTGTCGTTTAGCAGCGCTTAGTCAAATTACAAACTACGGGAGCCACTGCAAACTTTTTTTGTATTGAAAATTTTCTATCCAACAATGCATACATAAATTTAAATGTCATCTTCAAAGTTTCTAGCGAAAATAAAGTTAATTTCTATAACGGTCGGGTAAATACTATGCAATTCCAGGCATGAGAACTTTAACTTCGTCAAAACATCCGCCCCTTAAAGCGCCTTGTCTCCAAGCTTTAGTGTTTTAATTTTTTGTCTCATTTTTAATTTTTACTGATCCCCATACCCACAGTTATTGGTGCCTTTGTTAAATTATCATATTAAAATTTTTCATATATCAAAGATTTATAAGCGGATTTGATCTCAGAAAACTGAGGTTATAGCCAAAGAAGGATTTATTCGTCTTTTGCTAAGAATGAAACGTTATCAGTCTTCAAAAAAGGCTAAAAAAGTAGAAACACTGGTTAAACCCCCACCTTCTGGTGGTGATGATACCTAAATTATATGATAATAATATAACTATTTGGTGGCTGAATTATATGGTTATATGATACCTAAGCAAATTGTTGCAATGGTCACCTCCCCTTGTCAAACGAAAACAACGAACCCCCCTCCCCTCATAAAAAAGAAAGAAATAATCAGATATTTGAAGAAAATATGTCTTGTTTAAAAGCTTGTTCAATTATCATATTAAGATTTTTCATATATAAAAGAAATATAAACGAATTTTATCTCAGAAAACGGATGAGATCACCAAGCATCAGCATCGTACAAGAAATGAACGAAAAAAAAAACAAAAACAAAACGATAATCCAGACCCAAAGAAGGATTCATTCGTGTTTTAATAAGAATGAAACGTTACCAATCTTCAGAAAAGGCTGAAAAAGTAGAAACACTGGTTAAACATCAACCCCCCTGGTGATGGTAATACCTAATCAATATTATAATAATGTAATTATTTGGTGGCTGATGCCTAATCATAGGGTTATATGATACCTAAACGAATTATTTCTATGGTCACCGTCCCCCCCCCTATCAAACGAAAACAACGGAACCCCCTCCCCCTCTTAAAAAAGGAAGAAATAATTAGATATTTGGAGAAAATGTTTCTTGTTTAAAAACTGTATTCAAATTATGCTTATTGCTATCACTGCCTGTTACCTAAAAACATCAAGACAAAAATACCCTTACATTGCAGGGAGGGATGGTGTACATGACTTTTATAGGGGGAGAGGGCTCGACAATAAAAAAAGCGCATTTCAGGCCAACATTATGGAACCTTTTCGTGTTGGAGGGTCCTTTGAACAACTCTCAGGGGGAGATCCCTGCTCTCTTAGTGTTTTCTTTTTACTCAAGTCTACTTTGATAGTAGTCTTACAAACGAAATCTTATCTTATCACACAAAAAGTTAATAAACATGTTTAGATTTATAATATAATTAGTCGTAACGGTAGTTTTTCACGGAAAAACACAAAAATGCTTCAGAAAGAATTATTTAACATCAAACTACCTTGTACAAGGGGTAACATTAACAGAAGATAGACTGTCACTATAAAAATCTATAGGATTGTCTTGTTGTATGCTTAGCTTGTGGATGCAACCTCTAAAACCGTGCTTATGGATTTTACCAGTCATCAGTGGAACATCAGGAACTCCTCCTAGAATAGAGAAAAAAATAATATAAAAAAGATAAAAATATTTATTCAACCAGCTATGCAGACTGCACTGCCTTTCCATCATAGAAGAATAAAACAGTTCCAAAAAATTATTTCCAAATCAGAGGAATAGAGGGGTTGCGAAGGTATATGAATCTTGAATTTAACTAAAGAGCTAATAATACAGGGTCCGTTGGCTGGCAAAGTAACTAATTATTTTTTTTCCAGAGGGCAGGTGTTTTCCATGGAATATTTTCTCACAAACGCTGTGGGAAACTTTTGTAGTATTCTTGGTTCACTGTCTACACCCTAAGACTTCACACAAACGCGTTGTTCCAAATTTTCCATTATTTTGCACAATTAACAGCCTCCCAAGACACACAAATACCCGCGCTCGTCGGGCTGCTAAGTTGTACTAAAGAAAGATATCTCGGTACTTGCTTTAACACGGATTAGGCATGATCAAGGCCAGCACCTCCATTTCATTACAAAAACATAGCATCACTTCGCCTTCGTCTCGCTACGGTGGCGAGACAACCATACATTTCGTGACGGATTTTCTGGTTTTTCAGGTAATAAGCAAATGTCAAAGAAAAAGAAAGAAGAAAACGGCAGAATATAACACTTACCTATGTAGATACTACCACGTGTATTCATCATTTGGAGTGTTCCGCCACTTTGGCCTTGCTCATTATAAAAACTATCCACTTCAAGTGAGCCATCTCTAGCTGTTCTTCTGGCGACTATTCGATGCCTTTTTCCATCAATCACTTTACCAGGAGCCACAATTCTAGCTGGCCCAGATCCTAATTCATAGCTGAATTCAACAAAGCCATCAACAGCCGAAAAATTTATTCATATAAATCAATATTATTTGTTTATATTTCTAAGACAAAATGGAAATAAAGCTGGAAAAAAAATTAAAGTTTTGAATTTTAAAAATTATTATAATTGAATTAAGAATTTAACGAGTGATGCAAAAATCTAAAACATTATGCATTAGTAAAAGGCATTTGAAAGGGATTCCCAGCTTCTTTGCGGCATGTTATTTAAAAAGTACATACTATTCCTGCCAATCTTTGGCCTAGTTTCATCTTGAGGTGTAACTTTTAACTGGTGAGGTGGCATTTTGTTAGATCCTACAGAGGTGAGCCAAGGAGACTAAAATTCATGAAAAAAGGATGCAAGTTTACAGCCTACACCAGTAAGTTCTTCTACCAAAGAGATACTACTGCACAACAAGTAGTTGAGGTATGTCCTCCCCTGAAAAAAGGCAGTAAACTTTTTTTTAATTCGTTTATAACTTGTTTCTCTACGTTATTGGGCAAAGGGTAAACCAATGCACAAAAATAGGAAACAAATTGGTTTGCCCCAAATAGAAGCCTAAAAAGTAAAGGTACTACAGCTGACCAAACATTTTGACTGAATATTTTTGTTTTGCATAAATATCAAAGTTACAGTCCAGCACTTTAGTTCAGCAGAAAACCCTAATAAACTCTACAAATATCGGTACAACTAGCCCGAGATAATAAAGAAAAGTAATAAAATAGAAACTCGATTAATACAAGAAAATAACCTAATTCAAAACAATGTTCTTAGAAAAACCATTCTCGAAGGGAATTAATCTCAAAGAGATTTAATCCTCGAATAGATTAATTCTCAAAGAAAATTCATTCTCAAAGAAAATTAATTAGCCTAAAACAAGTAAAGTATAAAAACCCAAAGAAAAACCCCTCAGGCGAAAACCTAATACAAGCAGAAGTAAAGTAGTCAATTATATCAACTCCTCAATACACTAGCGATGAACTTTATGATACCGAGTTACATCTGCAGGGCGAGAACGGTCGCCTTGAATTGGATCCTCTGCTAGAAGACGAAGATTTACCCCTATGCAAGACACACCTTGATGTTGCTGTTCATGCCAGTCTCGAGACTTTGGAATCAAACGATCTTACATGAGCTTCACAGTCGTCGGTAGTACTGATATACGAAGCAGCTAGTAAGTTCTCTGTTGAAGCCATACTTCAGATAAAAAGGTGATTTGTTTTTTAATCAGAAATTTTTTGCTACCGGAACTCGTAGATCCGATAAAGGCCAAGGACTCGTCAGCCACTCAGCTCTTGATGTGCTTTCTGAAAAAATACAAGATGCCCGGTTGGAACGCCAAGCAAATTGTTGAGGAATGGAGGGCCATGCAGGTAAACATGACTGACAAAGGTGACATTATGGATTTTTGGACGAGTGTGGTGGCGGTTACAACGCCAGCTGGGGCACCTCGGTTTGGGAATGTTTTATCGGTGGTTAGGTATTTACCCAGTTTGCCCTTTTCTGACGCTGTTGGTGAGATTTTTCAGCGTCGTGAAGAACATGAAAACAGAAAAGCGCAACAAGCTGAAAACTGCTACGATAAGAACCATTTTACAGTCAAAAATCAGCATGAGAAGTTCCAAAAAGAACTCGTTGCTTGGATAGACAGCTTCTCGATAAAATGAAAAATGCGAAATCAAACGCTACAGTTGACGAATGTGGTTGAATAAATTAGTCTCAGACTGTAGTCAATAGGTAAAGTAAACTCAAATGGAAAACTCAGCTCAGAATTGGCTCCAAAAAACACGAGTCCCGGAGAGGAGCCCTCGTCATCCTTTCCTCCATTATTGCACAACGAAAAATCTCGGGAGATTTGGCATGTTGTGATTAGTGTGAGATTTCATCTTGGTCAACTTACTTTATCTATGGTGCAGTCTTGACGTTCTGATTTGTCTGAGTCGGTTTCCTCGAAGTCTCTTGTTGTGTTGTTTTTTCTACTGTTCCTCTTATATTTGATATCTGTTATTCATGTGACAATCTTTTGGTCTTTTTTTATGAAGTACTGAGAAGTAAATGGTTTGCAAACACAACTTCTGAGGTAGTTCGAGGTTGTTATGATTTGCGGATTTTATTATACGTACGGAACGAACCTTACCAAAGGTGAGATCGACGATTCACTCAGTAAAAGACTGTTATCCAACTGTAAAGAAACTTCAAAATCTTATTTCCCGCCATTCCAGGGAAGCCGCTTGCATTGAAATTAGTGGATAATAAGATTTCGTTCTTCCTCACAGTTCGATTACAAAAATAAAAGGAACAGGAATCTTTAAAACTATCTTAAATTGTAGCTAAACTTCAGAAAGGGAAAAATATAAATCTGATTTAGCTATTAAAAATACGTCCGAAAAGGGAGACCAATACTGCTGATGGTAGACTACTTGTTTTTTTCAAGACTGACACTTGTATTTTAGATCTTATTCCTTTTTCTGACTTTCAGCATCACTTATGTGTTAAAATAAAAACAGAAATTGACTTGCCTCAGATTTGGCTCCAGAAAATGCGAGTCACAGAGTGGAGATCTTGCCATTCTATCCTCCATTGTTGTACAGCGAAAATTTTTGGAAGATTTGACATGTTGTGATTAGTGTGAGACTTGATCTTGGTCAATTTACTTTATCTGTGGTAGAGTCTTGACGTGCTGATTTGTCTGAGGCGGTTTCTTCGAAGTCTCTTGTTTTTTTTTTGTTTTTTATACTGTCCCTCTCATATTTGATATCTTTTATTTATTCGACAATCTTTTGGTCTTTTTTGTATGACGTTCTGAGAAGTAAATGCTTTGCAAACACAGCTTCTGAGGTGGTTCGAGGTTGTTAAGATGTGCAGATTTTCATTATACGTGCGGAACGAACCTTACGAAAGGTAAGTTCGACGATCCACTCAGTCAAAGACTGTAATTCAACTGTAATGAAACTTCCAAGTCTTATTTTCCGCAATTCCAGTGAATCCGCTTAAATTGAAATTTGTAGAAAATAAGATTTTGTTCTTCGTCACAGTTCTATTACAAAAGTCAAAGGAACGAGAATCTTTAAAACTACCTTAAATTGTAACTAAACTGCAGAAAGGGAAAAATATAAATCGAATTTAGTTATAAAAAATACTTCCGCAACATTTTAAGAAATTTAAAATAAATTTTCTTGTGAAATTTATCTAAATTAATCAGCAGTTGTACCGAACCAATCCTGCTCAATTCATCCTCAGGGCTGTACTGTGGTGTTTCTCCTCCCCATAGTATAGTGCAGACGGTTTGATATCATTCTATTATCCCTTCTTGTTTTAGTTTTGTTTTTGTTTAAAGCTTTTTCCAATAGGCAATGATTAGAAGTCCTCCAAAAAAAGTCCCCTAGATCTCACCTCAAATAACAGTGAAACTGATACCCATCTTGGCTGGTCAACCTCACTATCTCAAAGTTCAAATGATAGCTCAAATTCTGAGAATAGGACAATGATAAGTGTAGGGGCTAATGTCACCATAAATCATGATAATGGGTTTCAAGAGGTCCTTTCTAGAAGCTCTAAAAAAGGAAACAAATCTCCCCAATCAAAAGCATTTCCCCTCTCCCTGCCCAAGATTCTCCCTCCCAAAACTTATGAATTTACCTTAAAATTACTCCTACTACTCTCTTTGAAATAAAAAAGATTGCTGCAATAAGAGTTGCAATTTTCAAATTGCTAAAATCAATGTTCTCTCATGATATTAACCGTGATGGATCTCTTCTAATATCTCTCATAGATCAGAAATCAGCAGACACAATAATTAACCTAAAATCCCTTCTGAATACCCCAATTAATGCATCTAAATGGAACCCAAAAAAATTACCAACAATAATAGTAGTTTATAATGTTCCCCCAGAAATATCCATTCAGGAGTTATAAGAAATGCTCTCAAATAGGGGTTTCAGCACAATCCCAGTTAAAGATGTTACCCAACTCGGCAAACTCAGAAGTGTCTTAAACTGGGACACACAACAAACAAATGCAATGAAATTCTCTTAGAGTGTAGTAATTGTAAAGCATTCCATCCTAAAGAGTTGACAACTTGCAACAACAATCAGCCTACATGCATATATTGCAAAGGCCCACATGAATCTACAAATAAATAACTATGCCCTGCATATAAGAAAAGAGCTCTAACGCTCAAAATAGCAACAGAGAAGGCTATCCCATACCCCTTTGCAGCAATGGAAGCAAATGATGCCCAACAATACCAAATAAAGCCTGTAATGAAACCAACCAAAACCCTCAAGTCAAACGCCCCCAAAGCATCAAGTACCCCGTATAAAACACCATCTTCTAAGCCCTCTAGCTCACATCCCTATCAGAAGGAATCAACAAGTCAACAAGCCTCCTTGTCTGGTGAGATGAGGTCAGCCTGGCCCC
This sequence comes from Artemia sp. Qi Xiang Cuo, assembly GCF_049724085.1. Taxonomy (NCBI): domain Eukaryota; kingdom Metazoa; phylum Arthropoda; class Branchiopoda; order Anostraca; family Artemiidae; genus Artemia; species Artemia sp. Qi Xiang Cuo. The sequence goes on from NC_142811.1 coordinate 60,423,704, forward strand.
CCTCCCTCCAAAAAAGAAACAAACCAGAAACCCTACCAGGAATTAATCCCTTAACTGACAAACAGGATGCACAACCAAACATGCAATCCCCAGATATATGCTTAATCATTCTAAACTGTAATGCAGTTCAGGCCATGAACATACATCAACTACAGAAAACAAAAATCATTGCAGAATTGGCAAAAATCTACATCCCTGATGATATGCTCATTCAAGCAAAAAAAGATCTTGCTTTACTTTTAACAAAGCTGAACATTGATACACTTGAACATTGAACATTGAGTCATATGAAAAATAAATCAACTACACAACACATATCAATACTCCAGTGGAATGTAAGATCACTCACAGAAAAGAAGTTAAATGAAGTAATATCTTTTATGAATAATAATTCCATTAATATTGCTTGCCTCCAAGAAACTCATTTAACCCAAAATCAACAAATTAAGTCTCTGGGACATACTATCCTGCGAAAGGATAGATCATCAGAGAGAAAAGGAGGTGGGGTAGCTTTATTTGTTAAAAATAATATAAAATTCTGTGGCATCAATTTTCCAGATTTTGCAAATGATTTTGATGCAATTGGTATCAGTGTTTGCCTGAATAATATAAAAAACTACATAATAAGCTTTTATAACCCTAATGGTCAAACTACAGATGCCATGGATTTCTTTAATTATATAAATAATTCTAATATGTTAAAAAATATCATTATTTGTGGAGATTTCAATGCCCACAGCCTTTTGTGGGGGAATAAACCAGCAAATAAAGCTGGTAAATTCATTGAGCTTATGACTTCAAATAATAATGAATTAGCTGTTGCTACTCCTCCAAACCTGAATACATATTTCCACCCAAAAGTGGCAGATTCTCCACAATTGACCTACAAATTGTGTCTTTAAATATTTTGAATAAAATTTATATAAATAAAATTGACAGTCTATGTACTGACCACTTTGCCATAGTTTCTCCCTAAATAAACCTGCTGAAACTCTATTACATACCTCCAAATATATCAACACTAAAGCAAATTGGTCTATGTTCCAAAATAAGCTAAATGATGAAATTACAAGTTTCACCCAAAATTCATGCATTTCGAACACAACAGTAGACACACAGGCTGTAGTCTTGACATCTTTACTAATAAATTCAGCTAATCATGCTATCCCCAGGACAACACCTAAGAAAACATTCCCCAAACACATTCGTAAAGCATGGTGGACAAATGAGTGCCTAAATAAATTGAGAATAAAAAAGGCAGCTAGGACAGAGTTCATAAAAAATCATCACCTACTACATATTTTAAAAAATTACAAGCAGAATCTAATCTAAAAAGGACTATAATAGATGCTAAATGTAAATACTGGAATAATTTTGCAAATAATCTCTCCAGAGATACACATACGCCAATTATACATAAGGTCATAAGCCACATCTGTGGGAAAAAAGACTTCCCCCAACCCACTCCTGTATAAATAATAATACCAATTATGACAATGATAATGAAAAAGCTAAGCTATTTGCAACTCTTTTTGTTAATAAGCTAACATCAAATAATCAAAGCAAAATTTCCCCAATTCCTATGAACCCAAGTTACCAACCACACCCAGGATCCAAGTATATAACTAGCCCATTTTCAATCCAGGAAATGAGTAATGCAATACATCATATTAGGACCAAAACTAGCGGCAGCTATGACAATATACACCCTAAATGGATAAAGAATCTCACCCCTTCATACAAACAAGAACTTCTAAATTGTTATAATCACGCTTGGGCATCTTCTATGTTCCCCAATATATGGAAATGTTCGTCCCTCCTACCAATCCTAAAGAAAAATAAACCCAAAGATAACCCTGAGTCCTATAGGCCCATAATGATTACTCCTGTGATGGGGAAAATAAGGGAGAAAATGATCTATCACAAACTCCTCTGGTTTGTTGAAAAAAATACTATGATCCCTCACACTCAAACTGGATTCAGGAAACACCACTCCTCAACAGATGCTTTCATTTTGCTAACAAATGCAATCAATGAATCTTTCTCAAAAAATAATGCCGTAGTTGCAGCTTTCCTATATTTTGAAGGGGCATATGACAATGTGAACCACCAAATCCTTTTAAACAAACTTGCAAACCTTGGAGTACCCCCTAAGCTAGTATCTTTTATTAAATCATTCATAGACGTGCAAAGTTTCATTGTTTGTGTTGGTACAGCCTCTTCACCCCAAAAGACAACAACCAAAGGCCTACCTCAGGGAGCAGTCCTCAGTTGCCTCCTGTTTGCCCTACATCTCTGGGACATGAACATACCCCACACAAATCTACAATATGCTGACGATCTGGTGCTTTGGTCATCTGGCAACACCTTTGAGATAGCACAGTCAAATCTGCAAAAGTCACTTTTCCAATTTGAAAAACTCTGTCAACATTCAGATTTACCCATTGCACCTACTAAGTCAAAAATAATCCAATTTCACCGAAAGCAAAACCATGTTAATGCAAAACTAACTCTAAATAAAACAACTATTCCAGAAGATAATCATATTAATTACCTAGGTCTCATGCTTGACCAAAAACTTAATTTCCACATCCACATTTCAAACACAATAAAAAAATGCTATAGAAAAACAAATATACTAAAAAGACTTCTTTCCACACCCTGGGACTGTAAGGAGAAAACTTTACCCCAGTCTTAGGAAACCCAGAAGCACCTGTACCTTGAGTAAAATGCGATGTATTTAAAATACCAAAATAAAGTTCCTTCTTTCTAAAGATAATTTCGACTTCCTCTAATTAATTTTTATCTAGTTTCAAAAATGAAAAGTCCTTAATCAGCCAAGAAAAAAACTGCAGTCTTTGGATTTTGAGGTAAAGCTTTCTAATTTAGTTAATTATTAATTTAGTAAAAATATATAAGACGCAAATATGAAGTTTTGAAATACCACTTTTTATTAAGATAAGGAATATATCCTGCTAAGTTCTGTTTAATGGCGAATTGAGTAATTACCACTTCCTAGCGATAACGTGGGAAGGTGTGGTTGATAATAATGTACAAAAAATACATTTTATTAGAAGGAAAGATCATATACTAATTTTTATGCCGGACTGACCCCTGGTCTGTTTTTTAGAAATACTTTGGGACTTTGTCTTATCATTGTAAGTGTCTAAGTATCTATTTATATATTATTGTTGTTTTTTTGAGACTTGTGGTCTACTTGGGACAGCCAGTCCCAGTAGACAGAATACATCCGATTGTATTATATGTTAAATGAATAAAAATATTGTATTTTAGACAACCTCTCTACAAACTATTTTTAGCTCCTCGAACATATCCAGTCGGTATGCCTTATTAGTTCGGTCATAGCCTAAGGCACGCTACCAAAGTTTAATTACCTTAGGGCCAGAGTTTATCTCCCTTATAGAGGAAGTATTAAGGCATCTACGAGGAAAACACTCCAATGCCTTAAATAACGCTTCGCAAAACCTAATGACGTATGTATCAACTCGATCAAGAAAGTTATATAAAATAGTAGGTTGATATAAAAGGGATTTAGAAGAAGAAAAAATGACCACCCTATCAACGGAACTTGAAGTCCTAAAAATTATGCCAGTATACGCGGGAAATTTAGATGTAGATGAGTTTATCGAAAAATTAAAAATTTTCGACGAACTAACTGAATCGTTTGAAGATAAGGTCAAAGAGCAATGCGTTGCAGCAAGATTAAAAGAAACTGCCCTTAAACCTTTTGAGGCAAATAAGGAAAAAGAGCCCAATGACATGAGTACTTTAATTGAATCTTTTAAAACAAAATTCATTGAGACAAGCATCTCCAAGAGGCTAAGAACAAAGGTAGTCACATTCGATACCTCAACTAGTATCAGGGAATATGCACACAAATTTGCAGATCCGTGTGTTAACAATTAGAAAAAGGTGGAAATGACGAGACAGTACAGAAAGTACAACTACATACTTTTACCCAAGGGTTACCAAAAAAGTTATTAAGACTAATATTATCGCGAAAACCTGAAAATTTAGAGCAGGCTATAATACTACTCGAAACAGAGGTAAAAATTGACGAGGCTATGAAAAAGTTTGACCAGATGTCAATAAATAACACAGGAGCCCAAGAAATAAAATACGAAAGGGGACAGAAAAGGGTGAACTTTGAGGAGCCTAATCGTGAACCAAAAATGCGTGACGGAGGCCGAGGGTCGCCGTCTAAGGAGATAACTGACAAATTCCTCGACCTTGAGAGATTAGCAGCTAATAACCATAGAAAATATGAGCACCCTCCCCCACCGAAGACAGATAGTTGGGGAACCAACAAGGACAGATCAAAAATATTTAGAAATAACCAGGAAACAAGCAAACAATTTAAGAGAAATTTTTATTGCTATTATTTTAGCAAACCAAACCACTATGCAGCAGAAGGCTGGCATAGAATACGCAAAGAAGGCCAGACGTACAAGACAAGACACCAATTCAGAACGCAGGGGGACAGAAATTTAGGAAGACAGGAAACAAATAATACTTGGCAACCACCTAATAATATTCCTGAATTTAGGCCCAGAAGGCAAACAGTTAACAATACCAAGGTTCAAAGTAGCAGCGCTGAAGAAAACTGGGATAATCCCAGAAATTTTTGGCCAAACAGTGGGCATTTAAACGGAGAAACCAGTCTGTAAGGCTCGATAGAGCTGTTTCCTTTCAAAGAACCCTATGTAGTTTAGAATGTTGTGACACAAATGCAATAATAATAATCTACCGATTCTGCGTTGTTTTAAAATTGAGTGTTTTCAAAATTTACCTTGTTTACTAGATACAGCCACATATAATCATTAATTCGAGAGGAAGCTTTTAATAGGTTTCCTCCTAGTGTCAAAAATCGAGTAAGCAGATGCCAAAATACGCTAGCATCAGTGACAGGGCACAAGCTAACAATTTTGGGAGAATGTCCACTAAAATTTAGTGCAGGGGATAAAGAAATAACAGTAACAGTAATAATATGCAAGCAGCTACCATTTCCTTGTATTCTAAGAGTAGATGCCATCAGAAAATATGGGATTGTATGGGAACCCATATCCAATACAATCACAATAAACCAGGCAAATGAAAGTAATAGGCAAATTTGCGTAACAACAAATAAAGAAAGTGAAGATTCGAATTTTAACCTAAAAATAAGTGGAAAAATCACAATAGAAGGGGGAACGACAGCTCAAGTCCTAGCTACTTTAAATGAAAGAGATGGAAAGGTTAAAACGATGGATGCCGTGATAGGGGGGTACACCATAAAAGAAGAGCCAATGATTTTCGTTGAAAATCAGGTTATAAAAATTGAAAATGGAATAACATACTTAAAACTATCAAATCTAAGTAATGATAAAATAAAACTGAACCAGGTAGAATTTGGATCAGTAAGAAAGATTTCAAATTCAGAAATGAAATCTCGAAACAGTCCAGAATTAAGCGTAAACTTCACTTCTAGCCACGAACATTTATCCTCATTAAAACCACAACCACAAGAAGAGTATGGAATGACAAAAATTGATTTTTTGCAACAATTTGATTTAAAACATTTACCGGAAAACGTAAAAACTAGGGTGGAAAATATTCTTTGGGATTTTAAATGGACTGTTGCAAGACACAAAGCAGATTACAAATTAACTCACTTAATCACGCACAAGATATCAACAGAGGGCCCTCCAATCAAAAAGTCACCGTATAAAACACCTTATCATTTAAAGCCATGGCTAGAAAGCCAAATAAAAGAAATGGAAGATCAGGGTATAATTAAAGAAAGCATTAGTCATTGGTGCTTTCCATTAGTAATAATCAGAAAAAAAGATAAGTCCTGGAGATTAAGTATAGACTTTAGATCACTAAACGCCGTCACGATTGATGACGTGAAGATGTTGCCAAGAATTTGTTCGATTTTAGAGTCCTTAGGGGGTTTGAAATATTACACTAGTTTTGATTTAATAGCAGGATATTGGCAAATCGCTTTAGATGCAGAAACTAAGCATAAGGCTACAGTAATCTTAGACGATGGGAGAACGTTCACGTCTGAACGTATGCCATTTGGCTTATCATTTAGTCCAACTTGTTTTAGTCGCCTAATGAGTTTGGTGTTAGAAGATAACGAACCAGGAAGAAAAAAAGATACCTTGGCTTATTTAGATTTTGTAATTCTGTTTAATGAAAACCTGGAAGACCACTTGGTCGGACTTAGAAAAAAACGGAAAAGTTTGAAAAAGTAGAATTAAAATTAAAACCAGAAAAGTTAAAAATAGTATTGCCAAAATTAATATTTCTTGGACACCTGATAAACCAAGGTACTATTTCACCAAATCCAGAAAAATTTACAGTCATAGAAAATTTACAGCCTCCTAAAGATCAAAAAAGCTGCAGATCAGTTTGTGGGTTATTAAGCTATTCCAGACGATACATTAAAAATTATGCCACAATAGCACAACCTTTGACGAATCTTTTAAAGAAATCAGGTAAATTCGAATGTCCAGCGGAAGCAAAACAAGCACTAAATGAAATAAAAAGGCAATTATTACTGGCACCAATACTAAAAATTCCAGATTTGTCACAAGACTTCTGTTTGCAAACAGATGCTTCGGGGTACGGTATAGGGGCCATATTATTAAACATTAATTCTGAAGGAGTAGAATCAATAGTTCAATACGCCAGTAGGTCACTGACGGAAGCAAAAAAAAATACTCGACAGTTGAAAGGGAGTGTTTATCAGTTGTTGTATTTACAGAATATTTTCGACAATTTTTACTTGGAAAAAAAATTATTTTACGAGTACAACAAAAATCATTAGTTTGGCTACATACGATGCAAAATACTTCAGCCCGGCTGACACGGTGGATACTAGGTCTGCAAGCATATTCATATACTCTAATATATATAAAGGGCCGGACAAATATTTTACCAGACTATTTATCACGAAATCTAGATAAGGAAGAGAATGTGTTAGCAACCATCCAGAACGAACTGGAAGGGGTAGAAATACTGTCTAATGAAAATATTTTGAAGCATCAAAATAAAGATGATTTTTGTTTAGCAATGAAATCCTTTTTTTTCAAAAGGAACGGAACTGCCAGACCACTTTAAACATTTTTTAAAGGACTTAGATAATTTTGATCTGGACGAAAGTAAAAATCTTATAGTAAGATACCATAGACCATCGCAAGAATATAGAAAAAATGACTTAAAAATTATTCCAGTGATTCTAAAATCTCTGGAAGGAGAAGTTTTACAGATGGCACATGCAACGATTGGCTGTCACATGGGAGAAGCAAAAACTATGGGGAGACTGAAGGGAAATTTTTATTTTCCAAAAATGTACTCCAAAGTAAAAGCTTTTATACAAAGCTGCCAAGAGTGCGCCAAACAAAAGTCGCCAACGAAGACCACTAGGGCGGAATTAGGTCAATACCCCACCCCTTCAGGGGTAGGAGAAATAATGTCAATAGACATTTGGGGATCCGGGGAAGTTTACCAGTTTCCAGGAAAGGAAACAGGTGTGTACTAACCATAGTAGACCATTTTAATTCTTATTTATACGCTTTTCCAATTAAAAATGAAAATACAAAAACAATTGCGAAAACTTTGGTCAATCGCCTATTTCTGGAAAACGGAATTTTCCCTAGAGTTTTACTTAGCGACAATGGGCCATGTTTTAGAGCCAAATTATTAGACGAAATTACAGAATATCTGGGGGTCAGACGATGGTTTACCTCGTCTTACTTAGCCGCAGCTGATGGGAAGGTTGAACGTAAGCATAGGGACTTAGCTTACATGCTGAGAATACATGCTAGAGAGGAAAATTAAATTTGGGATTAACATGTACAATTTGTAGTCTCTGCAATAAATACGGCTTTTTCGCGTACTTAAAAGAAACGCCATTTTTTTTGCAACACATAAGAGATCCCAGAATTTGTTTAGATGAAATACAAAATGACAGAATATTTTACAACACAGACCAATATGAGCAAGAGATGGTGATGTGAATGAAAAAAGCTATGGAACAAGTTAAAGACAATCTGGAAGATGCTACAACAGAACAAAAAGAAAAATATGACAGAACAAGCAAAAATAAAACGAGTTACTGTTTAGGACATTTGGTTTATGTTTACAAAACGAATCTGGAAGGACCAAAAAAGTTAAAACCAAAATGGGATGGACCGTATAGGATTATAAAAATTCTACCAAATAACTTAACATATGTTCTAAAGCATCAGCATAAGGAAAAGGAAGACATAGTGCACCATAAAAGAATGAAAAAGAGATATTTTTCAAAACCGTGGAAAACAGAGCCTATACTTTCAGAAGAAGAAATAGAAGACACGATCTCACCAGTATATATCAGAACACCATATGAATTTTATGACCTTTTTAACTACCGCAACAGTTGGGAGAAGTGGAAGGAATATTTAGCCCAGTCATGGCTGCAAACTTTCCACAACAAACAAGAAAGAAATGAAAAATTCAATATTCATCCGATTCTAGCGATGAAAGTGACAGAGAAGAGCCTCAAACACAACCTACTGGTTTAAGATATAATAAACCAGAGGTTAAATCCAAAGAGGAAGAAAAATTGGAAGAATTATCTGATTATCTGATTTATCAAAGAATTATCTGATTTTCATAAACTAGACTCACCTACTGTCGTAGTGCAAAAATGGCTTTTGGAACAAACGCCATCTACCAGACGCGAGGTAACAGAATGTGACACAGAAAATTCTTTGACAGAAACCGATATAACTAAACCTATGCCATCGTCAAGAAAACCTTCTTTGAGAGAAAAATTATGGAGAACAGTAAAGAAACCAAAGGGGCAGCAAGAAGTTCCTTTGTCAGCAGCATAAGTTGCTAAAACACTTATGAAAAAGGCCAAACATCAAGAGAAACAAAAATTAAAGATACTTGACGAGGCAACAAAACAGCACTCGGACTCAGAGCCTTGTAAGCCACACTATAGAAACCACGGAAAAACTTGCCAATATTATAAAGAAGAAAAGCAAAAATTTAGAGTCCAGAACTCGGACCAGGAAACGGAGAAAGGCAGAACAAGCGCAGCCCCCAGCAGATTAATATTTGAACAAAACAATAATAACAAAAAAAATATTAAATAAAAATCAAACGAGTATAAAAGCCTCTAAAGAAATATCTATATTTACTTTTTTAATCGGTACATAGATAACATCAAGTTTTCCTTCAAATATATATCGCCAGTAAAAATTATGAACGTCACATTCCAACGCCAAATTATTAGCTCCGATCGGAAGTGACATCATAGGTTCCAAAACAAAAATTTTGTTTCCAATACGAGATAAGACTTCGCGAGCGGTGAAATGTCAAAACTTGTCAAAACGAATTAGTATTCGTTTCATAAAAAAAGAAAATAAGTAAGGCCACGTAACTTTTAAATGGGTGTAGTGAACCTAATTAAATTATACATATTTAGAATCAGCATTAAAAGGCAATTCTTTTGATTTGTATATTGAAAAAAATAATTTTTTTCTTTCGAGGGGGATAATTAAAAAAAAAAAAAAAAAAAAAAAAAAAAAAACGAATGAGGTTAGTTTACTGGAATAGGGTCATTGGAAGCTAGCAAATTTGGAGTTGAGCTCAATCACTGCTGGTCTCTCGTTGTTAAGTACATGCAATGCATCTACTGACCTTTGACTCTCTGAGGTGACACTTTCAGTTGAATTTGAAAAATTGTTTTTGAAGAATTTTAAAATAATTATAATAGGAAAAACAGCAAGAGTTTACATTAATTGTGCAATACATGTACAATCTAGCTGTAATCTTGTTATAAATAGTAGAATAATTAATAAATTAAACACTTACCAATAAAGACGGCATTTATAAATAAGAAGCCGTAGATAAAATGAATCACAATTTAACAAAACTTAACACCGTGTAAAACAAAGTTTTCTCGGGTATAATTAATTTCACATATTAAATAAATTCACAACAAACCATTGACAGAAATCACAGGGCGACGACATTGCAGGTGAAAAACACCAATGAAAGAACTGCATTTGAAAACAAAAAAATGCTAAGAGTTGTCATTTGGGGGGGATCCACCAAGCTAACCAAATATACATCAGAAAAAAAGTCAAACTTTGGAGGAGGTTTGGACTGAATGTTCGTGTGAAATACGTCTTGCTTAAATAAATAGCACGACCATATTTCATACAGACACTAAACCCATAAACTCGTAGAACAAGGAAATATTCAAAATATCACGAAAGGAACAAATTACACTCAATGACTGTATAAAACTAAAGCGCAAACTAAACTGAGGAAAAATTCCAGACACGAATAATATATTAAAAAATTAATGGGAAACCGCAAAAAGATAAACCCTATCTCTAAGCAAATTTTGGCACGACATAGGCACAAATTTTTGGTAAAATACCATAGACATGGAATATATGTCTGCTACGAAAACCACACAATTTTGTGGGAATCAGGATATCGAAAACCGTACATTTTTATTAATAAAGAAAAATTAGCAAATGCAAGGCAAAACTTAATTAAAAGTGTTAAAAAAATTAGCTGAAAAACTTCAGTACTTTTCTAACAAAAAAACTTTAGAATAAAAATTTGAATAATTTCAAAAAATACAGGTTACAAAAATTAGACACCCCCCCCCACCTCTTAGAAATATGGAGATAATGAATTTGATCATAAAGGGCAATCAGAATAAAAACTTGTTAAGGTTATTGAAAAAGAACATGAAATATACAATTATAGGCTTTAAAAAAAATATGTATTTTAATTAAAAATCAGAAAATACTTGAAAAAACCCTTTGGCTCCATTGAAATATCGAAATAAAAAGAAAAAAGGGTTCAAGTTAAAAATATAGCCAGACGGAAGTGAAGTAAAAGAAATTGGGTGACAAAAGGACACAAGTTGAAGTGGAAATTTAAGGCAGTACAACTTAAAGTTGGGAAGTTAAAGCGAAAACAGTTATGTTCGCTTATATGTCTTAAAAAAACTACCGTACGTAAAAAAAAAGAAATATGGAGATAAGGATATATTCCGTGGAAAAGAACCACCTTTTTACTAAAGGGAGGAGCCTATGGGAAGATTGTAGCTACAAATAAAAAGTGTTGATATACATAATATATTGTTGTGTCTCGTGTTCTTAATAAACCTATTAGATTGAACAGAATCACAAGGAAAACTGCTATTGAACCTACCAGACGCTTTTTATGGTGATCAAGCACCAAATAGACATTACGGAGGTGAGGGCACAACAAGAAGGTAAAAAGTCAGAAAATTTCATCTCAAGCTTTTTCAAACTGATTTTCAAGCTACAAATTTAGCTATTGTTGAATATAATTTTGAAAAAAAAGATATATATTCTTTTAGAAAAGAATAAAACTTGAATATGTGAATTACTACAGTTAAACCTAGTATTATGCAAAAAAAACTTGTCTCAGGTTTTTGACAACCCTTGAGCACACGTAGCGCGTAACGCATAGACGTAGTGTGATTTTTTTGCGCATCATAGCGCATAGAACTGTAATTATATTTGCAAACTCGTGTTACTAAGATATGAACAATAAATCGCTCCCCGGAGCCTAGACGGAAGTGGAAAGAACCACTTATTTTAAAGGCTTATTAGCCTGAACTTGGGGATATTTCATAACTCCTTTAATGATTATGGGATTGATTATATATGTCTTTAAATATTGGTATTATAGGAAAGATCAAACCCCAGAGGGAAGGATGTAAGAACCCCGGTCTGCACGAAACCCTAATCTCTCGCAAAGAAATTAATTAATTTAAAAAAAGAACTTTTATCTGCAACCGTAGACAACGGTTGGCACTACGAGTGCCTAAATATGAAAGTAAAAGAGTACGATAAATAGTGAAGTGAATTCTTTGCTATGACAGTAGTAATACTTTTGATTGTAATTAAATTGGTATTTTGAGCGTTTTGCTAATGGAAAAAAAGAGTTATAACACATTTTAGTGTTGCTTTTTGAGAAATTTACTTTGAAAAAAAATGCTTTATGTATATTTAAATTACTATATAGTGTTTTAAAATAACTTATAAAACTTTAACCAAATGTGTTTTTTTGATAAATGTTGTATCTAAGTTTTGTTAATTAACAATGCTTGTGTAAGTTATTACACAATGCTTGATATATATATACTATATTTTTATTTTCTTTAAGTATTAACTAGTGATTTAATGCAATTTGTAAATGTTTAACATCGAGTCAACGTATTAATAATTTTTATTGTGAAATGGTTCGCTATGTATTAAGTTTGAAAAGAATAATCCAGGAAAAAAACATAACGTTTCGATTTAAGCGGGATATTATTTTTGGAGTAATTAAAAAAAGAGGAGAAAGTAATTAAAAGTAATTAACTTTCGAATGCATTTATATATATGGAAATTGAGTGTTTCATTCTACTATATATGCAAAAACATATGCTTTATATGTATACTAATGTTAATATTTATTTTAGATACAGTCTTAGCTAAATTTCTTTTGGAAATCAAATTTTTCATAACATCCTTTTGGATCCATTTCTCAATCATTTCTTTGATGCATTTTTGGAAAGTAGCAAATTTCAAAGCCAGTTCAATTATATCCTAATACCATCAGAAACCAGACTATATTTGATCAACTGATATTTGGAAACTACAAACTACTACAAAATCATCAAAAGTGAGATAAAAACAGAACTTGATTTAGGCTTAGAAATTGTGCTACATTGCCAAATGGTTTGTATTATGGAAATATGTGAAAAAAAATATATGTCAAAATTTAAAATTCAATAATGTTATATGTAATTTAACCGAGGCATTAAAAAAAAAATAAACGGTATATCAACCACATAACACAGATTAATTAAATTATTAATGGGAATGAAATTTAAACTCAAAAAATTCATAAAACTTTTCTAATATAAATCTAATTTAAGCAAAACCCCTAATACTATGTTTAAGCCGCTTGGGGTCAAGTAAAACAGAAGAAGCATATGAAGAGGGTAAAAGAGTAATTGTCAGTCCTAGAGACAGAGAAAAAGAGAAACAAGGATGAATTTCAAATTGAAATCCTTCGACAGAAAAGAATTTGGCCTATATTGGACCAGAAACATGACCCCAAGGAAACCCATTGAGGGTATATGCAAATAGTGACCCAAAGATGGCAGCATTATAGTTTTAGACGAAATTAAGTTGTTTTAAAAGTAAAATATTGAGAATTGGGACAATTCTTCTTTAAATGGGGAGTATTGTGGTAAAGCTTTCTAATTTAGTTAATTATTAATTTAGTAAAAATATATAAAACGCAAATATGAAGTTTTGAAATACAACTTTTTATTAAGATAAGGAAAATATCCTGCTAAGTTCTGTTTAACGGGAAATTGAGAAAATACCACTTCTTAGCGATTACGTTGGAAGGTGTGGATGATAAAAATGTATAAAAGATACATTTTATCGGAAGGGAAAATCTTATACTAATTTTTATGCCGGACTGACCTCTGGTCCGTTGTTTTAGAAATACTTTGGGACTTTGTCTTATCATTGTAAGTGTCTAAGTATCTATTTATATATTATTGTTTTTTTTTAGACTTGTGGTCTACTTGGGACAGCCAGTCCCAGTAGACAGAATACATCCGATTATATTATATGTTAAATGAATAAAAGTATTGTATTTTAGACAACCTCTCTACAATCTATTTTTAGCCCCTCGAACATATCCAGTCGGTATGCCTTATTAGTTCGGTCATAGCCTAAGGCACGCTACCAAAATTTAATTACCTTAGGGCCAGAGTTTATCTCCCCTATAAAGGGAGAATAAAGGCATTTACGACTACAACCCCCAAATACCACAAATAACACTTCACAACAATTTTGCTAAGACAGTTAGCAATAAAAAAGGTGCTACGAACAATATTTCTAAGGAAGTTTAAACGATAGGAACCGTGTGAACGCCTAAATCATCAAAAATAGTTAAGAAAAATTATTGGACGAAAGGTTCGCATCCTTGGACCTTGGGCCAATTATGAGCCAGTCCTTACAGCGCAGGACTGAAGAGCTACGTTTGATAGTGGGATAAAAATTCTCTTTTTGAAGGATTCGTAAAGGAGAGTCAGGACCATTCAGATAGAAGTCTTAAATTCTTTCATGTTGTATCTCGGTCACCGTTATTGTCATTTGGAGTGACCCACTGCTGTTCACTTAAATATGTAAGTTTCAATAAATCTAGTGCTTTTTTATCTGTGTTTATTTCATTTTATATATCTGGATCTAGCCTAATAACAGGTAATTAGTTCGCAAAATCTCCAAGGTAACGTTCCCAGGGAATCGGATTTCCAGATAGCTCAAGAAAAAGAGGTCACGTTTACATGGCTGTACATTTTATTTTCACTCAATAATTGAGGGTAGCGCAGACCTTGTTAGCACAATCTTGAGCGCTATAAGCGGCGCTATCGGAGAAATCGTAAGATGTAATTTCACGACCTTTGGGCATAATATCGCCTTTGACGCGGTCAGTATTTAGTACCACATTTAGTATGGCCAGCCAATTTTTTCAACGCTACAAATGGCGCGGTCGGTAGGAATCAAACCTACGCTCCCATAGGGAATCTGATTTATTCCATAGGGAATATGTACCATGAGTAAAATGCGATGTATTTAAAATACCTAAATAAAGTTCCTTCTTTCTAAAGATAATTCCGACTTCCTCTAATTAAGTTAAATCTAGTTTCAAAAATGAAAAGTCCTTAATCAGTAAAGAAAAAACTGCAGTCTTTGGATTTTGCTATGACAGTGAGCAATAAAAAAGATTCTACGCACAATATTTCTAAGCAAGTTTAAACGATAGGAACCGTGTGAACGCCTAAATCATCAAAAATAGCTAAGAAAAAATTATTGGACGAAAGGTTCGCATCCTTGGACCTCGGGCAAATTATGAGCCAGTCCTTACAGCGCAGGACTTAAGAGCTACGTTTGATAGTGGGGTAAAAATGCTTTTTGAAGGATTCGTAAAGGAGAGTCAGGACCATTCAGATAGAAGTCTTAAATTCTTTCATGTTGTATCGCGGTCACCGTTATTGTCATTTGGAGTGACCCACTGCTGTTCACCTAAATATGTAACTTTCAATAAATCTATTGCTTTTTTATCTGTGTTTATTTCATTTTATATGTCTGGATCTAGCCTAATAACAGGTAATTAGTTCGCAAAATCTCCAAGGTAACGTTTCCAGGGAATCAGATCTCCAGATAGCTCAAAAAAGAGGTCACGTTTACATGGCTATTGATTTTATTTTCACTCAATAATTGAGGGTGGTACAGACCTTGTTAGCACCATCTTTAGTGCTATAAGCGGCGCTATCGGAGAAATCGTAAGGTGTAAGTTCACGACCTTTGGGCATAAAATCTCCTTTGACGCGGTCAGTATTTAGTACCATACTTAGTATGGCCAGCCAATTTTTTTCCTCGCTACAAATGCCTCTGTCGCAAATTGGAGGAATACTTGCGGACTAATTACGCTATAAACCTTATAATTTAAATTCAATTATTAGAAAGATACAGACATATAAGTAAAGTGATTAGGCCTATTGCCGCTAAGCTACTACAGGGAAACCCTTTGGACATCTCATAAGAGATGATAGCCTCCCCAAAATAGGTTAAGTGAAAAAAAAATTATCTTGAATTGATTCCAAAAAAATGGCGGACGACCGTAATGACTTATTAATAGTGCAAAAGTTAGTCGCGAAAAATATGGAAATAGCGAAGTCTATCCCGGAGTAAAATGGTCAATCAGATATTGACGAATTCAATATCAGATTGGCCCAATTTGTACAACTAACAAAAACAGACATAGGAGCATTAAAAGACATGCTTCTACTACGATTAAAAGGCCAGGCCTTAACCTTTCTAAAACAGATTGAACATACCATAGACATTAACACCAACTTGCCAATAAATACGGTTGATAAATTGTTAAAAACATTTAAAGACAGATTTATAGAAACCAGTTCTATAAATAAATTAAAACACGGAATAGTGAGCTTTGACTTTTCACAGAATATAAGAGAATACCTTGATAATATACGCATTTCTGTAGAGGCAAAATACGTAAGTGGTTCGGGGCAACTGTATGAAAAAGTCATACTAAATACCTTTTTGCAAGGGCTACCCCCAAAACTATATAGAGTGGTAATATCCAAAAATATTCAGACGTTGGATCTCGCAGTTCAGGAGGTAGAGCGATTGATTGAAGTCGATACGATGGTCGTAAATCATAGTAAAGCAAAAATAAATAGCCTTGGCGATTCAAATGCAAAAAAAACTTCGAGGGCGTTCAGGCATCCCCCAATTTCTTTTCAAGGGATAACTCCCCAGTACCACAAACAAATAAAACGCAAGAAACCGCTAGGTAGAAAACAGTACGTTTTCAGCCTGTCAAACAATCTAATTACGGAAATAACCCTACAATAATAAGGTGCTATAATTGTAATCGTGTTGGCCATATCGCGAGAGATTGCCGTTATGTCCCCAATCGCATACCAAGAATTGCTGTCGATAATACGCAAAATTACGGCAACCATTTGTTCGGAAGAACAAATTTTAGCACCAGTCGTGCAATAGGCTATAGCCAGGGGGGATTGCGCCAATCAGTACCTTACAACGCGTACCAACCAAATTTGTATAACCCTCCCCCCAACAGACAAATTAAGTACCGATTTGAAAACCCAGATACTCGCCAAAGCCAATATAATGTGAGAATGCAATATAGAAATCACGAAAATTTGCCGATGGGAAATGAAAATTTTGCAAGCCAACGGCATTAGCAGTCAGCGCCAGCAAGCGGCACTGACACGAGACATCCATGTTACCATAATAATAAATGGCGAAGACAGACAGACGTAAATCAATTAGATATGCATACGGAAACTCATCCGTCTCAATATATATTACAGGCACTGACACATGAAATAAATCCTCAGGGAAACGTTTCAGGCCCCTCAGAAACAAAAATTGGACCCAGGGAGTGCCTGGAATAATTAATAGGTCTAAGACACTATTAGTAACATCTTGTAGTGATTTTAATTACAAGTTACCTATATTTCATTATTTTTATGTAGAAAATGTTTATTTTAAAGCTTTGATTTACTCCGTTGCAACGATTAGTATCATAAATTCTTGCGTATTTAATATGTTGCCTCTGCATATTAGGCGACAGAGGAACCCTAATAATCCCAATTTAACGAGTGTGACAGGCCATAAAATGGACGCAAAAGGTTCAATTCGCCTAAACGTAAAAAGAGACAATAGGACCTTTATGACAAATTTTATAATATGCGATAACTTTCCATATGAAGCAATGATAGGTGCAAATTTTTTAAGGTCCAATAGAATACTATTAGACGTAGCAAATGAGAGGCTTGTCTACCCAGCTAAGGTAGGGGAAGAAATTTCTACCCTAAGAAATCGTAACAGAGGTTACGAAGACAACGTAAAAGTAAACAAAATTTCTGGTTGATAATGTTTTAGTATCATGAACCTCACGTCTCGCAAAGACATGGCATAATTGGAAATTTGTTCAATTACCCTGAGAGACATTGCAGAAAAGAAGTAAATTTAAATAATAAAAGTATTGAATCTGCGAAAATAAAAATAGGAGATATGTGACAGTACAGGTCAAACGAAATTAAGAAAATAGCAGAATTATGGAAAAACATAGTAAAACCCAACGTGACGCTGCAAGACGCCGCAATGGCGCAGCATAGTGCCAGTAGGAATCTAATAAACAATGAAAATAAAGAGAAACATTACGGATTCACGATAAGGAAAACAAAATTCCCTCCCAAAACGATGCAAAAATTCAAATATCAAAGATGATTGAGCCAGTGGTTAGCAAATCAGAAATATGGTTTGCGACCCAATCTGAAATACCCAAAAATCTGCTATGCGAGGAACAGATTATATCTTATGACAAAGGAAAAGGTTTTATTTGGGTAACTAATAATCATGAAAATGATAGAATTACAATTAAAAAGGGGACGTGTTTAGTTCAAATCCAAGTTTTAACGGAGAATTATTTAAGTACATGGGAAAATTCTAAAAGAAACCTAGTTAGCGGTTTTAAAACTTCAAATAACAAATATCCTTTAACTAAATCGCAATTTTTAAACAAATTTAATATGGATCATATTACGGACTTGGAACTTAAGAAAAAAGTATGCGAATTATTATGGAATTTTAAAGATGTGTTTTTGGCATCTGAAGATGACATCCGGCTGATACCGTTTTATGAACACTCAATTTTAATGAGCGGTAATCCTGTAGCGAAACAGCCATATCGTGTGCCATATAAGCACAAAGAATGGTTAAAAAATAAAATCCATGAATTAGAAAAAAATGAAATTATACGCCCAAGTATAAGTCAGTATAGTGCACCAGTGATCTTAGTACCAAAAAAGAATGGAGATCTTAGACTCGTAGTAGATTATAGAGCCCTCAACAAACAATTAGTTTGCGATAAATTTCCTCTACCAAGAATAGATGAAACTCTTGACTCAATTTCAAGCAAAAACTAAATTTTTAATTCTTTGGACCTTACCCAAGGCTACCACCAAGTGAAAATAGCCGAAAAGGATGTCCATAAAACTGAATTTTCAGCATCTGACTTTGGTTCATATGAATACTTAAGGGTGCCATTTGGACTGAAAACAAGTTCAAGCGCGCTATGTATGTACCGGGAGTAAAACACGATATATTTGAAATACCAAAATAAAGTTCCTTCTTTAATTCGGACTCCTATAATGAAGCTAAACCTAGTTTCAAAAACGAAAAAGTCCTTAATCAGCAAAGAAAAGAATTTTCAGTCTGTGGATTTTGATCCGACAGTGATCAATAAGACAAGTGCTACGCACAATTTTCTTAAGGAAGTTTAAAAGATAAGAAAAGTGTGAACGCCCTAATCATCAGACAAATATATTTCGTAGTCCTGTAAGAGGGGTCTCGTCCTTGGTCCACGTGAGCCAATGGCAGTCAGTCCCTAGAGCGCAGGACGAAAGAACCGCGTTTGGGAGTGGGGAAAATGTGCTTTTTAATTGCAGTGTTAAGCTAGATCAGACAGAGCTCGTACGGCAAATAAACTCGGACACCATTTATTGTCTTTGATGTGACCCGTTGCTGTACAACTAAGCATGTAAGTTCAATAAATCTATTGTCTTTTTATATGTGTTTGTTTCTCTTATATGTCTGAGTCTAGTCCGATAATAGGTAACTAGTTCGCCAGTCTCCATGGTAAATGCTCCCAAAGGAATCTGATCTCCAAGTGGCGCTATAGGAGAAATCTCTATCGCCACGAGCAAATCTTTGCTATTACCACAATCAATCCTTCAATGGTACAAATGGCGCGTGTCGAAAATTGGAGGAAAACTGCGAACTAGTTAGGCTATTTAAACTTTGTAATTCAAATTTAATTTTTGGAAAGATACAGACATATAAGAAAATTGATTAGGCCTATAACCGCTAGGCTACGATAGGAAACCCTTTAGATATCTCATAAGAGATAATAGCCTCCCCCAAATTAGGCTAAGTAAAATAATAAATTTATTTTAAGTTGATATAAATGCAAAAAAAAAATATTGAAATATTGTATATTGAAACAGAACTGGCTTTGTCAAAAGAGGGAGGTAAATGGACTTCGCTTTTAGCGGCGCTCGAATTAGCAAAACTTCGAGCAGCTTTGCTTGAACTTTGACTATTAGAAATAAATTTGTATCCCCTCAAAGAGTTGGTTACAATATAAAAAATGGATAAAAGGCTAAATGAATAATTGTAAAATTAGAAAAAAAAAAAAAAAAAAAAAAAATAGTATTCAGTTTTTAACAAGTAGAAGCAAGTGTATAATTAGTAATTTTTTTAGTGTTAGTAATAAATGCAATGAAGTAGTGCCGTATATTACTAAATAATAAAGTATTTGTACAGTGAATTGAAAGAATTAAATAAAAGATAATACTTAAAGAAAAACAAAATCTAGCTGGACCGATGAAACGTTGGTAGAAACAGAAGAATTTTAGGCATAATAGTGGGTCTGCCAATGGGGTCTGTTATATTCCACCCCTGTTTCTTTTCCTTTCAGATAAATGACCTATTTTAGTTTCTTTAATTACATTTGTGACCCTTTTGGAAGAATACAAGTAAGGTATTTTCTACAAACTGTGTAGTATTTTCCGTAACCCAGGCAGGGTAGGAATAGAGCTCCACGGCGCCGTCATTATTATATTGACAGGGAGGGTTATTACCTCCAAGGAGAGAGTAGAAATTTTCTAGCCGTAACCCAAGGCGGGTACATTTGGCTTTAGAAAGTGGCTATTTGACCACTCGATCGCGTTACCATACCCTGGGACAGGGTATACTGTAAATAGGGTAGTACCAAACCCGATATTTGCAGAACCGCTGGTGTAAGAGCGGGAATTTCACTAACATTGGGGCTAACAAGGGGTTCTCCCCTTCGAGTAAGTGGCATAGCAATCTTTTTGCGCCATTCGAGTAAGGGGCACAGCAATCGTTTTGCGTCATTCGAGTAAGTGGCATAGCAATCTTTTGCGTCATTTTTGCCTTTAAAATTAGTGACCCTGCACATACACCCCAATAAGTGGTGCCAGCGGTAGCTAGCACTACGAACATTGGCGGCAGCGGCATAAGCACACATGCTAGAAAGCTTAGCAAAAGTCGCTGAAGGAAGCAAAAAAAGAAGAGTTGTTACCCAGCTGTGACTGGAACTCTGCATAAGGCGAGAAATTCGGCGAAAGAAACCGTTAATCACAGAAAATTGAGGCATAGGGATAGGTCTTAAAAGGGTCTCCTTTACCTACATAGATGACCTTCACGTGAATAATGGTGTTAGAAAAAATTCAAATTCTGAAGTAGCTCCGCAAAATGAGTGAACAAGAAAATTTGAATTTTGAACCATAGCTGCTTTAGAGCCATGTAGATGTAAAACAAGCCAGTGTACATGCTTGTTTACAAAGAATACTTAAAAATGCATGAATATATTTTTTTTGGGGTCGAGTGTCATTTGTATTGCTGGGGTCGACTCCCCTCGCACACGTTAGGTCCCCTAGTGGATAAATATCCGCGTTATTTGCGCTTATTAATTTTATGGTTTATTTGTAATGATGGCAAATATCAGACTTAACTTATTGCTTTTTTTATAAACAGATACTATTCAACACAATTAAGAAAGGGCGTCAAAAGTCTGCCCATTGTTCTTAAAAACTGCTTATTTGAAAATGTCAATTTTCTTTTTATGGTGTTTTATTTATTTAAGAGCGAGAGAGAATGAGCATATGTAGGTTTTATGTTTGTAGCTAGACTTAAGACATACCTTAGTACTTCAGTTTAATTAAATCTACGTTCAATGTTTTGTTACAACAAGCATCCTTGATTGCTATACTTCGCGCACCTTAGACTAAATTAGTCTATGTTACTAAGGATTTGATTAAGTTTTAGATGTCTTATTTTTGTTAGTGTTATTTCTATGCCCTTTCAAAGGATAAAAGAAAGGATGTAACAGAAAATAACCAAACGTATGAAGCTCGTGGTCTACCGAGAATGACAACTGGCGTTGGACCACGTCTTGTGGGACGCCCGGGGAGGACCTCAAGGCCCATGATTGTTTTTTATTTTTTTTGTGTGTAAATGAACGTAGGAAGGGATATTTATCAGCCCTTCAAGTGTAAAAAATTAGTATTTTTATGCCAACCAGGGCCAGTAAAAAAAATACTTAAAGTTTTAATATAAACTTCTGTTAGCTATTCTATTTTTCGTTTTTGAATCAGAATGATTTTAAAGAGAAACAGAAATCTTACTTTCTTATAGCTCCGAGGCAAAAAAAAAAAGAGAGAAAAGCTTCTTAATTTAATTATATTATATCAATTAAGTATTATGTACTACAGTTCTGTGTTAAACATTACTTCCAAAGAGAAACAGAGACATTAATGTCTTTAGCTCCTTGGCGAAAAATTTAATTTTATTAGTTTATATCTATGACGCATACAATAACAGAGAAATCACTGTTCTATAGTTCGGTGACAAAAATGTTATTTAATTTTATTGTTTTATCTATGAAATATCTTGTGCTATAATTTATGTGAAATATTTTCGCAAGTCAGTAACTTTATATCTTACATATACTAACTCTGGTCCTCCCTCGTATTTTACATTAAAAATTGACCAAAGTCCTAACAAAGATTTATTTTATCAAAAAAAACAAACAAGAAATTACAATTACGGAAGCCTCTAATTTTACGAAATATTTTATCTTAGTGCCGATTATAATTACTTTAGTCCTACCAGTGTAATTATGCGCCGCAAGTTTGCTTATTCATGTGTTTCTTACTCGAGAAATATAATGTTTCTTACTCGAGTAATATATGTACTAATAGCCAACAATTGGTAACTATAACCAAACAACCTATTGGTACGTTTATATGTAGAATTTCACGGCGGACGTGAAATTATATCTCAACAATAATATGTAAAATTTTAAAACCATTTAATCAGTTAAGATACATGGATTGAAACCCTGTGGATGTCCAATGGTGACTAAGTAAAACCCACAAGGAATTCCCTATTAATGTGAAGGTGTTTCTCGCTTAACGGATTCTAATAAGACTTTAATATAATATTTATTTATTTAGTGCTGAAGGATTTGCTCAAACAATAGCCTTCTAAAAAGATATTGATGTCAGTTCTTCATTATGCTTATGTCCTTTGCCAAGCATTAACTGGAATCTACGGAGGCAAGCTTGGAAATCCTGCATCTAATGACCTTATTCAAAAATTGAATATGAGGCACCAATGTTGACTTGCAATTACGTAAAAATCCTGAGACTAAGAACCTCTGCATTCCAGCCGTTAAACCCGGAACCCCATAAAAACGTCTAAGCCAATAAAGAGGGAAGACATAGGACAACGAGTGGAGAGAAAGGTCTCCACCAGTCATTCTATGTCTTACCAATCACGTGTAGAACAATTTGATTTCTACAGTGCGGTTACGAATCCGCACATGCGTTTCTTGTATAGCTCTGACGTGTGTAAACAATAAAGGCATGAAAAATATCGTAAAAGTAGACTTCAAACTTAACAATGTAGGGTAAATTATGTTTATCTAATATCGATATTTTCGTTATCAAAACAAATTTGAAGAAATTTCTGTTTTAGATTTTCATTGTGAGTACCAATATTAGTGTATTTATTTAATTATGTCTCAGAGCTAAGAAATTATAACCCAGTTAATTCGTGAATTATTGTATGAGTATTTACTTAAAAGAACATGTGATTCTGCCGCGTTGTTTTTATTGCAGGAAAGTAAATGGACACTTTGGTCATTGAGTATTACAATAAGCTGCCCAGTACAGATACGACCCAGTAGCATCTATTTTCATCATATCTCAACCAACGAAGAGTACTCACCATGACTCCAGGCAACTTCATCCCAGCTTCGTCTACGAAAACAACAGTTACCTTCGATCGTCGTTTCTTCGACTATGAACCATATTATGTATCAGGTAACAATATATTCGAACCTCAGTACCAAGTGCTTTAACGAGCTATATAATCGCATACACGCTGAGAAACCCCGCGGCCAGTACAAGATATAAATACGTAGATATCGCTGTTGATACTCACTATGGACCCCATAATAATTTGACAGTATAGTGATGATATTTGAAGCTAAACAATATTAAACAATATTTAAAGTTAAATGATACTTAAAGACATTTGAAGATATTTGAAGATGAAATTGCAGACAATTTGAAGTTTAATTATGAGAACTCCATCGATCAGCACATGATAAACTATAATTGAAGTTAAAAGATACTTAAAGACATTTCAAGATATTTGAATACTAAATTAAAGACAATTTGAAGTTTAATTCTGAGAACTCCATCGATCAGCACACGATAAACGATATTTGAAGTTAAATGACACTTAAAGACATTTGAAGATATTTGAAGCAGAAATTAAAGACAATTTGAACTTTAACTCTGAGAACACCATCGAGCAGCACAAGATAAACGATATTTAACGATATTTGAATTTAAATGATAATTGAAGATATTTGAAGCTGAAGTTAAAGACAATATATTAAGAGAGTCACTATAGTATGACGACAACCCATTTCAAAAGGCACAAATGAAAAATTTTACGCGAGAATACATTCTCTATGTGCCTAAAAAATCCTAAAAATGATATGCTGAGAAGAAAAACACCAACACCTGTAGTGGGAAGAATCATTTCCCAGTTGACTATTAGAACGATATTCAACGGTCATTTCCCAGTTGACTATTATGGAAAACTTACCGTGTAAAGACAACTATACTCGAACTGTTCCATGAAGAAACCATAACGTAAGTGCTTCGAAATTTTTGCCAGGACAAAAGGAGTGAAGGACAGTAATTTACAACAGAAAGGTGTAGTACACTAAGGACACGAAAGGTGATGAATAGATGTGAAGCTACATATATTACTTCCTAATAACGTTGACAATGCAAAAATCTCAATAGTGAAAGTGTTTTAATGTCATCTGTGAATATGTTGAACCAAATATTGTATGTTATAAATCATTTATGTATATACCACAAGTAGAATTAGGTGTAATATTATTATGTTATTCATTTAACGTTGTGTAGATAGTATGTAGTACGTCATATAGACAGCAAAAAAAAAAGAGAACTAATTTAAAATTAGAAAAGCCCAAAACTTTTTTTAAAATTAAAATAGAAAATTTTTTTATATAGAAAAAAAAAAAAAAAAAAAAAAAATCTTTAGTATAGTAGAAGAAAAATAACAAAATAAAAAATGATTACGGGATATTAATTTTATATATGGACGTGTGAAAAAATAATAAAAAAAATTTAAATACTTTAAAAACTCATGATGGGCAGTAACTAATGACGGGGCGTCATTATTTCATGGGAAGGGTGATATGTACCGGGAGTAAAACACGATATATTTTAAATACCAAAATAAAGTTCCTTCTTTAATTCGGACTCCTAGAATTAAGCTAAATCTAGTTTCAAAAAGGAAAAAGTCCTTAATCAGCACAGACAAGAAACTGCAGTCTTTGGATTTTCGCTAAGACAGTGAGCAATAAGAAAAGTGCTACGCACAATATTTTTAAGGAAGTTTAAACGATAAGAACCGTGTGAACGCCTAAATCATCAAAAATATTTAAGACGTATTATTGGACGAGGGTTCGCGTCCTTGGGGCCCGTGAGCCACTGGCAGGCAGTCCCTAGAGCGCAGGACGAAAGAACCGCGTTTGGGAGTGGTGAACATGTGCTTTTTAATTGGAGTGTGGAGCTAGATCAGAAAGAGCTCGTACGGCAAATAAACTCGGACACCATTTATTTGTCTTGGAAGTGACCCGTTGCTGTACAACTAAGCATGTAAGTTCAATAAATTTATTGTCTTTTTACATGTGTTTGTTTCTCTTATATGTCTGAGTCTAGTCCGATAATAGGTAACTAGTTCGCCAGTCTCCATGGTAAATGCTCCCAAAGGAATCTGATCTCCAAGTGGCGCTATAGGAGAAATCTCTATCGCCACGAGCAAACCTTTTCTATTACTACAAACAATTCTTCAATGGTACATGTAGACCCCTATTGCACCTGTTAAGAGGATTAAAGAATATAATTCATTTTTTGATGATGTTATATGCTTGGGAGAATACACTAAACAACACTTAGCAACGTTAGCTAAGGTGTTGAAGAAGTTCAGACAAGGCAATTTAAAATGCCGGCCTGAGAAAGTAAATTTATTTCAATCTAAAATTAAATTTTTAGGAGTAGTAGTAACACAAGGAGAGATATCCCCAGACCCAGATAAAATAAAATGTGTTGAAAACCTCAAACCCCTAGAACTATGAAAGAATTAAGGGAATTTTAGGTCTCACTGGCTACTTTAGAAAATTCGTACGCAATTACGCCCAAATTGCAAAACCCCTCAAGGAATTAACTAAAGGGAGCTCTCAAAATGTTACCTGGTCCCAGGAAGCTCAAACTTCCCTAGACCGTCTCAAAAAGGCGCTCACTTCTGAACCAATATTATCACTTCCTGATTTCGAAAACGTAGAATTTGTGATCACATCCGATGCCAGTTCACAAGGTATTAGTGCTATTCTTTTGAAAATAATTCACATAGGAAACCTTGAACCATTACAAGAACCTTTCAATAAAAAAAAATAGAAAAAGTTATATGCTTTTCGCGTAGAGTAATATCAAAGGGTGAAAGTAGTTATTCCGCCACAAACTTAGAATTTTTATCTATAATCCACCACTTGGACAAATTTAGACACTATTTAATTGGTAGAAAATTTATCCTACGATCAGACCATAAAAGCTTGTACTACCTGTGCAGATTTAAAAACCCCACGGGTTTTCTAGCTAGATGGATTATGAAAATCCAAGACCTAGGTTACGAATTTGAACATTTAAAAGGTAAACAAAACGCAGCTTGTGTATTTTTGAGTAGATACCCTGAAAATATTCCGTCGAAAGCTGAAGAAAAGGAAGTTAACGCTATCAATGCTAAGAGCAAACACAAATGTTAGAAAAATAAAGTCAAAGACACAGTAAAGGAAAATAAGATTAACTATTGTCCCTTGTCTTTGGAAAATATAAGAAGAAAGAAAAAAGTATGAAATGTGTGTAGCACTAATTGATTATTTTGTGAATGATGGTGCGTTACCGGACAAATTCAAAACTCTTTGACAAGAGATAGATATTGTTTGCTATGATCTTGATGAGGAAATACTATGTAGAATCTTGACTGCTGAGACAAATAGAAACCAAACCTCAATAATACCTGTGTTACCACAAAACTTAGAAGGGCCTGCGTTTGAATATTTTCATTCGGATACAGGTGGGCATTTAGGAGTTATAAAAACGTTCCATAAGTTAAAACAACATTTTTACGTGCCGTCTGCAATGACGAAACTTAAAGAATTTGTAAGTATATAAGAAGCATGTAACTTAAGAAAAATCCCCCCAGCTTATCCTAATCCTCCAATGGGAAGGGTTCCGGTAGCAAAGTACCCCTTCGATATTATCTCATTTGACTTTTACGGAACAAGTGGAGGCTTGCCTGTCTCTAGCAGAGGCCATACTTGTATTCTTTCGGTTATAGACCACTTTTCAGGATTTACTTTTGCAAAAGCATTAAAAAATCAAGGTGCTTATGCCACCAGTAAGGAGTTAGCAAAATTATTTATAAAATTTAGCATTACTAATAAAATTTTGAGTGATAACAGGAGCATTTTTTTTTCAAAAGTAACAAAAGATTAAATGAGTTTTCTCAATATAGAGAAAATGGTAACAGCTCCGTACCATCCACAAGCTAATGGTAAAATAGAAAATAGGCTTAAAATTTTTTCGAACGTGTTAAGTATTTATACAAAAGGTAATAGGAATTACTGGGATCAATTCTTACCTTATTTAACTAACGTAATCAACACCACTTATTCAGAAACACCCAAAGACAATCCATTTTATTTACTTTTTGGTCGTGATTTTAGAATCCCGTATAATGTGATTATTGAAT
Source organism: Artemia sp. Qi Xiang Cuo (assembly GCF_049724085.1). Taxonomy (NCBI): domain Eukaryota; kingdom Metazoa; phylum Arthropoda; class Branchiopoda; order Anostraca; family Artemiidae; genus Artemia; species Artemia sp. Qi Xiang Cuo. The sequence continues at coordinate 60,451,330 of NC_142811.1, forward strand.
CACGGCAGTATTATAATAGCTCAGAAGATTACAAACAAGAATTCATAAATAGGATGAGGAAAACTTATAAAATAGTTAGGCAAGAGTTGGAAAAATGTAAAATAAGCCAAGAGCAAAGAAATCAACCCAAAGTCAAGGGGAGTATAGATTTCAAAGTAGGAGACCTTGTCTACCTAAAGAACAAAGCAAAAACGGAAGGCAAATAACTTTCCATCAAATATTCTGGACCGTAGAGAATAGTCAAAAAGTGCGATAACGAATATACTTTTAAAATGGAAAACCCCGATAGTGGAAGAACTTACAAGGCGCATGTTAGCCAAATAAAAAGGGCCAAATTTCCAGAGAGATGGGTATCACATCCCTCCTCTACTGATTCATCAGATGCAGAAAATGAGCCCCCTAGGTCAAGATTGGCAGAGCTAAAACCCTTTAATTTCAAGCAAGACTATTTCGAGAATGACAGAGATTAGGAAAATTTTGAAGAATTCTTAGTTATGAAAAATCTAGTTATTCCAGAGAAAAAGTCTCTAATACCAGTAAGAATAAAAACGCCAAAAAATCCAAAAAGTTATTCATCGGCGAGTGCAGGAGATTTAGATTATACAATATCTCCAAAAACCCAATTTTTCCCCGATAGAATTTCGACCCCATGTCACCCCAAAAGATTTCCAGAAGATATGGTTTCCCCTGCAACACCGATAGAAAGGCCCCTGTCTTTACAGGAGGAATTAAACAGAGCTGTAGAAACCCCCGGTATTAATGTAAAGAAAACTCCTCCCAAAGATTCAAGTAAAACAAACCTGCGAGAAGCTATGGATTTAAATAATTTCCCCATAAAAAAGAGTCAAAGTACATTGCCCGAGAATAAAACTCCCAAGGATGACCAGCAAGGTCAATATCATGATTTAACTGTATCCAAGGTCAAACCTAAAAAGTGGACTTCATGGAGGGAAACCTTAGTGCAAAAAATGCCTCATCCCCCTGAAGAAATGACTTTCAAACAGTGGAGGAACCCTGCAAAAACTATTGATTCCTCCCAAAGCTCTCAAGAATCTTTCAAATCTCCCGAGTTGAAAACTCAAGGCGAGGACTTAGAGAATATACCTTCTACATCCAGAGGAGTAGAAATTTACGAAGGAAGGGCAGGTGATACCTCAAAAAGTGCCACCTCTAAAAGTTCTAATCCGGATTCGTCGGAAACTGGTTCTGAAGAATCTGACGGCGAATCAGACCATATAGTAGCTAAAGAAGTAGAAAAATCAAGATAGACCTCTGCAGCCGCACACGTTAAACAAACGAAATCCAAAGGGCAAGAATTTTTGAATAAACAATACAAAAAGTTTGACCTTATTTCGCTAGAAAAACCGAAAAAGAAAATACTGCAAGAAACAGAGGAGAAAATAACGACACAGTCAGGCAGAACGGTTAAAAAACCTGACATATGGAAATATCCCTAATTAATGTAAAGAAAAATTTCGAATCCCTTATGAAAATCAACTAGTGATCCACCATAATAAATTTAACAGTGTGCAAGTAAAGTTAACCAAGTAAATATTAATGAAAAAAACATAATACTAATACTCGGTAGCTACCTTACGAAAATCGACTATACCCCTATAAATGTGAATTAATCAGTTGGATAACATATAATGCACCCAGTTATTGAGGTCAATAACGGAACTTATATCATGGGGAGGGGAGGTCGTGTTTTTCGAGTCAATGTCATCGATTCTATAGGTGAATCGGTGATATTCATACTTTGAATTCATACTCCTCAATGGAATTCAACTTATATTCTACAAACGAACTATGGAAATCATCCCCTACTCAGTATTAAGTTGTGTAATCAAATCTAAATAGATGGACCACGTTTTTTGGGAAGCCTGGGGAGATACTCAAAGCCCATGCAGCTTTTAATTTGTGGGTTTAAGGCGGTCCCCTCGGTTTTTCTTTGAAAAAAACGACCCAGGTCCTAACTGTGAGCATTTTCAGATCATGACAATGGAATCAAAACCTTCTCGAATGGCGATAATTGATACTGAGTTCATTAGCATAATGAACGCGAAGGAAAACATTTTATATTTGGCAGCTATATTAGTCGTGGACGAACAAGGAAATCAAATATATGAGAAAGAATGGGATGTAACCTACAACCTTAAAGGGTATGCAAACCACACTTATAAGTATGATTTAGCGCATGCAAATTCCCCCAAGTATCGTCCGGCTAGAGGGGAGGTCAAAACAAAATATAGGAGAAGAAGCGCAAAGCAACTTGGCTGTTTACAATTATTGATAAGACGCCTACAAAAGAACCTCAATATCAAGTATTTCTATTGCAAGGGAACCACTCAAACAGACTTATTACTCCTCGATAAATGCAGAGCCCCCAAAATTTGCTATAACTTTGAAAAAAATCCCCAATGTGTCAAATATGAAGGCATACATCATCCTTTAGTGGAAATTCAATATTACAAACAATTTTTATTTGACCCTGAATCTGAATAATACAAATCCCTTGGTAGTAAATTAGTCCTGAAACGTATGAAAACTTACCAAATAAAAAGAGACGCCTATAAAAATAGCAAAAAGAAAATTAAGAGAAGATTCTAAACTCAAAACTACCTATTAGTAGGTAACTGTGGAAGAAATTAACCTCATATACATAAACTATTTTGTGTTAATGCAAATTATAATTATTTTAGGCCTACACATAAAATAGGATACCTGTGTAGTTATGTGCAGTACGCTTGCTTATTCATGTGTTTCTTACTCGAGAAATATAATGTAAAATTAAATTGTATAGCGATTATTAGCTAAAGAAAGAAAAACGAGCAAAAATGGGGTTTTTATAGGCCAAATGAAGTTACTGAAAAAACGAAGCGAATATTTCGAGAGGACAAACGCCTCTCTTCTTCAGCGTGAAACGATTAACGATGTATTAATAAAAGCCAACAAATTAAAAGAATTAAAACCAACTACCTAACAACCATAAAAGCGAGTTATTCGCCAATATCCGCGATTTGCACAAAATCCAAAAAATATGAACTGCCATCGACGGATACTAGCAAACATACTGAACAAGGAAAGGAATCAATTCATTCACTCGAAAAACAAAACGAACCAGCAATTAAATAAGTTGGAAAACTATGTCATTTAGATTTCGGATTTTAATTAAGGCATTTCTTGCAGACACCCTTTGAGACCTAAGGGGTTGTTCACGTGTTTGATTAGATGATTGGGAAAGTGGTTCAAGGTTTATTTCAGGGATCACTGAAAGTATCAGCTTGCTCGTTTGAGAAAACCGAAATATGACTCGTTTATTCTTAAATCACCGGAATCTCTGTTTAAAGCTAGACCTAAATGTTGGTATTTATAAACCTTTCAACAGCTTCTCTGTAGTGCTGGACAAGTACCTTTATCATTCAGAAATAAGACTAGCTTGATTAAACAAAATAGTATGGTCTGGTATTTCAAAATGTGCTCTCAAGATCGAGTCAAAGGACTTTCAGGTTTTCCAGCTTTAAGTGTATTATTAATTGCAAATAGAGTGCTGAGTTAATCTATCTGTTAGTCGCTGATTAGTTCTTCCAATATACCCAAGACCACAGAATCAAGGAATTCTGTAGATACCGGAGTTGTCACCTCGATGAGATAAGGACAGTCCTTGACATGACACTTGGGACCTGATAGTTATTCTGAGGTCTATAGACAGAGTGTAAATGTTATTTTTCCTTGGATTTTATGGAATACTGTAGTCTGAAATCCCTTGCTAATGTATGAGAGATCAAGATACAACTGAATTTTCCCTATAATTTACTGATTTATCAGTGGAACTATCGGAAAATCCTTTAATGCGTTTTATCAGATAATTCACAGCAATGAAAGACGAACAACCATTTACCCAATCATAAATCGAGAAAAGTGCTCAGAAAAATTTCATCTCATCAAGACCTACTTAATACTATATAGACAAAGATTACGAAGCCCTATTTGAATTCCTTATTCATACAGTCTGTGATATATTGCAAGAATTAAAACAAAGTACCAACAGATAGATTAATTCGAAGTACTCTAGTTCGAATTAATAATACACTGAAAGTCTAGCAGGACTAATTCCAGATCATCGGAGAACTCTGCCCTTGCCAGCACATTTCGGTTTAACAACAGAGGAAGACCTAAACAGCCTAAGGGAAAGTTTAAGAAAGTTGAACAATGCCATGAATGTAACATAACACGTGCGGGAGATACAAGCCAGTGTAGCAAATTACCAGAGAGATAAAATTGATATGATATCTAAGAGAATCTCAAAAACTATAAACGTAATGAATTATTTAAGGAATGAAGTGGACCGCGTGGTAATAGACGCGAGCTTAACCATGGTTTCACTCGATACAATTACCATGTCACTACTAATTTTGGCGACAGATGTCAGCAAGTTCGAGTTCGCACTATTTGCCCTCACGGGAGGAGCTTTGTCCTACGACCTAGTAGATCCTTCTAGCCTAAAAAGTATGTTAGACAAAATAAAAACGCACCTAACGTTTGGTTTATATTTGCCCGTAGAGCCAGAAGTATCAAATTTATTCCATTACTATACTAAATTAAAGGTCCACGTCACGGAAATAAACGAACAGCTATTCGTAGTAGTAACAATTCCATTGATAAATCAACAATCCGTTTACGACCTGTACAAAATCTCAACCTTCCCGGCTAACATAAAGAAGACGAATTCATTTATGACTATCACGCCTGAAGCAGAGTATTTGCTTGTTGATCAAGATAGACAAAAATATGCCCTAGCCAATCCACAAGACTTAAAAGAGTGCGCACTATTCAAAAACTTAGTATGCCAACTTACGTTACCTATTTATAATGTCAAGTCTGGATCCTGTATGTTAGATATATTTTTGAAAGACACACAACAGGAAAAAACACCGAAGTCATGCGAAGCCGTGATAGGAAGTACTAAGCAAGAAATATTCATACACCTTAGAAATGACCTTTGATTATTCTCTGTTCCAAGAGAAACTGTTTGAGCTTTGTCTCGTTACAATAATAAAGAAAGAATAGACCCAAGTCAAAAAACAGAATTACTGTTACAAAATGTGGGTACGATAACCATAAAACAAGGGTGTCAACTCGTAACTAAAGAGTCAACCGTCCGAACGTCGTTAATTACCACGAGCACAAAGATAATAAGTCCCAAAATAACTATCTTCAAGGTGATCAACCTGTCTTACACTATTCCCAATATAGAAAACGAGGAAATAAAAACCTCGATATGGTCAAAAATAGAAAAGAATAAAGGGACAATAAGGCTTACAAAAATAAGAGAAGCATTAGATTCGCAGATTCCCCTATTTACAAATGAAGACCAAAAATTAACGTATGTGGATAATAGGTACGGATCGTTCTCGACCAATTTCTGGTGGAACATACTATTGGCCGTATGTTTCGTATTCGCAACCTCCCTGGCCATAAGATCCTTATCGACTTTTAATTACGGAAAAATCCTTAGACTAAGAAAACGAAAACCAAGAGAAGAACACGGTGAAATGGCCGAAATGCAGAGGTTAAAGCCGGAACCCAATGAGAAGGTCTAAGCCAAAAAATAGGGATGCCCTTAGAAAACGAGTGGGTATTGAGGTCTCCACTCGTCCTCGTTAGGTCTTGTTCCCGCATAGTAGTATCGTTTACGTAAACCCGTGCGGCTATGACATTGCAACAGGCGTTTCTTAAACAGCACGGACGTGCGTGAACAATGCAGGCATGAAATATGTTGTAAAATTAGATCTAAAACTTAATAATGTAGGGTAAATTACATTTATTTAATAAGTATTGAAAAATTATATAAGCCCTTTATCGATAATTCCGTTCTCAAAACAAATTTGAAGACATCTCTGTTTTAGATTTCCCAATCAGAATTATGTCCTTTTATTATAAACAAAAAAAATAAAAATTTCGTTGTGAGTACTAATATTGGTGTATTTATTTAACTCTGTCTCGTAGCGTGGGGTTTATGTACCCAATTAATGCGTGACTTATTTGTACTATGAGTATTTACTTCAAAGAACGTGTGATTCTGCCTCGTTATTTTTATTACAGGAAGTGTATGGACACATTGGATATTGAGCATTACAATGAGTTGCCCAGTACAGATACAACCTAGTAGCATCTATTTTCATCATATCTCAACCAACGAAGAGTACACACCATAGACTCCAGGCAATTTTCATCCCAGCTTCGTCTACGAAAACAACAGTTACCTTTGATCGTTGTTTCTTCGACCAGGAGCCATATTACGTATCAGGTAAGATTATATTTGAGTCTCAGTATACAGTGCATTATCGAACTATGTAATCACATAAATTCTGAGAACCTCATCGATCAGTACAAGATATAAATACAGAAATATCGCCCAGGATAATCATTATGGACCCCAGAATCATTTGACTGTATAGTGATGATATTTGAAATTAAATGATATTTAACGATATTTGAAGTTAAATGATATTTGAAGATATTTGAAGATATTTGAAGTTGAAAGTAAAGACAATTTGAAGTTTAATTCTGAGAACCCCATCGATCAGTACAAGATATAAATACAGAAATATCGCCCTTGATAGTCATTATGGACCCCAGAATCATTTGACTGTATAGTGATGATATTTGAAGTTAAATGATATTTAACGATATTTGAAGTTAATTGATATTTGAAGATATTTGAAAATGTTTGAAGTTGAAGTTAAAGACAATATGTTAAAAGAGTCACTATAGTTTGATTTCAACCCGTTCCAAATCCAAACTTCAATTCCCCCGTGATTAACCTAGGAATTATCGCAAAGGTTAATCGACGCAAGCCATGAGCTAACAATTTTATAAAAGGCACAAATGAACAATTTTACGTGAGAATACATTCTCTATATGCCTCAAAATATCCTAAAAATGATATGCCAAGAAGAAAATAAACGCACTCCCAGTGTTTGACCTCATAATGATAAGGCACCCTATAAACTATCAAAAAAAGGGCAGTTGAGAATAAACCCTGATAGCATATGCCAACACCTGTAGTGGGAGGCATCATTTCCCATTTGACTATTAGAGAAAACTTGTCGTGTGAATACAATCAGGCTCGAACTGTTCAATGAAGAAACCATAACGTAAATGCTTCAAAATTTTTGCCAAGACAAAAAGAGTGAAGGACAATAATTTACAACAGAAGGATGGAGTACACTAAAGACTCGAAGGTGATGAAATAGATGTGAAGTTACATATGGTACTTCTTAATAACTTTGATAACTCAAAAATCCAAATAGTGAAAGTGTTTTAATGTTACCAGTGAATATGGTAAACCCAATATTGTCTGTTATAAATTATTCATGTATTTACCGCTAGATGTTCAAGTAGAATTAAGTGTAAAGTTATCATGTTATTCGTTTAATGTAGTGTTGATAGAATGTAGTATGGCATATAGGCAGCAAAAAAAAGCCTTGTAAAAAGTGAATTCAAAAAACTTATGTAAAGGTAGAATAGCCCCAACCTTGTTGGAAAAGTAAAAGTAATCAGTGTTAGACATGGAAAAAATATCTTTAGTATAGTAGCTAGCCTAGAACCATGAATAATCTTAGGCCAGCAGACTAGTTTCGGATAGTGATATAGGATAAAATAAGAAATACAACAGCAACAATTTTTGGCACTCTTGATTAACCCATAGCATACAAATAAACCAAGTACGCAAAAGAAATAGTTAATAAATGGTGAAAATTTTAAAATACCAAAGACAAGCAATTACTAATGACAGGGCGTCATTAATTGATTGGAAGGGTAATATATACCATGAGTAAAATGCGATGTATTTAAAATACCAAAATAAAGTTCCTTCTTTCTAAAGATAATTCTGACTTCCTCTAATTAAGTTAAACCTAGTTTCAAAAATTAAAAGTCCTTAATCAGAAAAGAAAAAAAAACTGCAGTCTTTGGATTTCGCTAAGACAGTGAGCAATAAAAAGGTGCTACGCACAATATTTATAAGGAACTTTAAACGATAGGAACCGTGTGAACGCCTAAATCATCAAAAATAGTTAAGAAAAATTATTGGACGAAAGGTTCGCATCCTTGGACCTTGGGCCAATTATGAGCCAGTCCTTACAGCGCAGGACTGAAGAGCTACGTTTGACAGTGGGATAAAAATTGCTTTTTGAATGATTCGTAAAGGAGAGTCAGGACCATTCAGATAGAAGTCTTAAATTCTTTCATGTTGTATCGCGGTCACCGTTATTGTCATTTGGAGTAACCCACTGCTGTTCACATAAATATGTAATTTTCAATAAATCTTTTGCTTTTTTTATCTGTGTTTATTTCATTTTATGTGTCTGGATCTAGCCTAATAACAGGTAATTAGTTCGTAAAATCTCCAAGGTAACTTTCCCAGGGAATCAGATCTCCCGATAGCTCAAGAAAAAGAGGTCACGTTTACATGGCTGTACATTTTATTTTCACTCAATAATTGAGGGTGGTGCAGACCTTGTTAGCACAATCTTCAGCGCTATAAGCGGCGCTATCGGAGAAATTACAAGGTGTAAGCTCACGACCTTTGGGCATAATATCGCCTTTAACGCGGTCAGTATTTAGTACCACACTTAGTATAGTCAGCCAATTTCTTTTCATCGCTACATTACTGAGGGGGCTGGGATGGGGAGTATACAGTGAGGGTCCCTTGTAAATCTCCAATTAAGGCTTTTGGACCATAATTATTACAATGATACCTTTTTATACTTCAAAGCTTTTTAACTTAAGAAGTGGCACAAAAGGTGCCATTTTTTGTGCTATTTGGCACTTTTGGGTGGCAAAACTGATTAAAATCATGCAGATATGAGCAATAGCTTTCAAATCAACCATTAAATATTTCTCGAAGATGTTCTGGCAGCCCACTAGCCCCTATCTTTTCCACTTAAGACATGGCATCAATAGTGCCATTTATAGTGCCATTTGGCAGTTGCAGGTGGTGGACTTCCTAAATAAAACTTAGATATAAGAAATAGCCATCATGTGAGCTATTAAACATCTGTATACTATGTTTTTGCAGCCCGCTACCCCCCCCCCCTCGAGAAATGGCACAAAATGTGCCATTTTTGTGCCATATGGCACTTGCAGATAGTGGAAATTATAAAAAGCACGTAAATGTGAGAAACATCTTTCCAATGAGCCATTAAGAATTTCTCTATGATGATCTGGTAAACCGCTAGCCCTGGGAAAAAAGGGAGACAGATCAGTACTACCCATACAAAAAAGTCATTTTCCTTGGTGTTCAAGGTGGGGGACTGTAATTATCCTACAAAAGGTTTTTGGAAATGTTGATTCCAATGGTGCACTTTTTATTTTGGTTTGACGCCATTTTCAGGGGGTTTCAAGTTCTTTTTTGAAATCACCATACACTTCTTTTCGCAATAAACTTTTATTTCTAAGATTAACCGAAAAAATAGTTATCAGTCCTTATTCAGTATTAACTTGTAATTTTTCTCAACACACAGTTTTTTTGAAAACATGTTTTTCAACTTTTGATCACTCGGGGCTGTGGTTTTTTCGGTACTAGGTTGAAGCTGACTCTGCAGCCCTGATGACAGAAGGTTTATACTTTGGGTGAGGCAGACCTTGGTACATGTTTATTGCTGGGGAAATTACGTTGTAGCGAAGAATATTTTATTTGAGAAGCCTGCTTTTTATGTTTTTTCTATTAGCTGCATAACAGTAGTAACCTAGGTGCTGATTTCAATTACACATGGAATTACACAAGAATATGCAGTACAGTTTCACGTGTACATTGCAAAAAGCGTGCAAACCTATAAAGTGGTCAAACACGTTTTGAGAGTATAATCGAAATTCTATAAGACAAACAGACTGGTAATTCTGATTTTTTGGACAATTGCCTTAACTCGAGAGTAGTTTGTTATGAATGCGTCGTTGCTAATTAAAGAATTGGATGCTACAATCAGAAGTGTTTGATTGACATTTGCAAATGGGATAAGGGATTAACGAATTGGACTGTACGAACGATCTTATTTGAATAATAGAGAAAAAAAACAGAGCTAGATAACATTTGCGAATTGGATGTATGAAGATGGAGAAAAAGGGTTAAAGTGATTAGCAGTTAAGGTAACCTCGATGGCGTTTGAACAGTGTTGTCAGTTTAAAATAGAGTCTAACATTATAGTATACTAAAAAGTTGATACTAAGAGAGATGTAGATGGCAAGAAAAGAATTTTAATAATGGATAGCTTTACTTCTTCGATGTGTTCTGTGTAATACACAAGTTGCGTTTGAACAGTGTTGTCAGTTTAAAATAGAGTCTAACGTTATAGTATACTAAAAAGTTGATACTAAGAGAGATGTAGATGGCAAGAAAATAATTTTAATAGTGAAATTCAGAACAAACCTTAGAAATCCTTGCAAATGAAGCAGTAAGGTGTATGTGAGTACGAACCATCAAGGATCATAAGCACCAACGACCCTAACTAGCAGAGACATCAACCCCCCAAAGGTCCCCACTCCCCAAACTCGAAGGGCGCCTCCCTCCCCTCCAACTTTTTGGCCCCCTCCCTCCCCCCCGCCCATTTTTTTATTTTTCATTTTGTTTGAATTTTTTCTTTGATATTCTAGGACCACTGGATTGATATGATCACCCCTGGGGAAAAAAATAAACAATAAAAAAACGAATAAACATGCATCCGTGATCTTTCTTCTGGCAACAAAATACAAAATTCCGTATTTTTGCAGAAAGGAGCTTGAAACCTCTAATGTAGGGGTTTTCTGATACGCTAAGTCCGATTTTATTATTTTAATTAAGATTCTATTACTTTTAGGGGATGTTTCCCCCTTTTTTCGAAAATCTTGAAAAATTTTCAGGCTCGTAGTCTTTAATGGGTAAGACTAAACTTAATGAAACTTATAAATTTGAAATCAGCATAATAAGCAGATTATTTTGATATATCTATTAGTATCAAAATTCCAATTTTGTAGAGTATAGAGCCGGGCTGCTCCTAACTTAAAGTTCGTTATCCCGAACTGTTTGATTATGAATAGTTGCCAGTTAGAAATATGTTAACTACAAAAATGGTAAAAGCTGTCAAACTTAGTTAATTTTCGATTATAGAAAACCTAGGTATCAATGTTGAAAACCAAAATTATAGACGACAGGGAGCAAAAAGTCTACCTTCCAGTTCTAGAGGAGGGGAGAATTGACCATTTTAATTTTTTTTACTGAATATACAAAATATACTGGGATATCTGGCGCCCCCTTCATGGAAAATTCCCTTTCCTCATGACAAATTTTTCCATGGAAAGATCCTCCCACGTAGCCACCTCCTCTGACCCTCCCCCTACTACCACCACCACCAGAAAAGAAATCCCTGCTGGAGACGTATGTATACTTCCGAATAGCCAATATTATATGTAAAACAATGGGTAAAGTTCATAATTTGCAGCCCTTCCCCTTGGGACTGTGGGGGATTAACACATCCTCAAAGACATAGCTATTAGATTTTTCTACTATGCTGAACAAATTGGTTATCTAAAAATTTTGATCGGGTGACTTTGGGAAATAAATTAGCATGAGAGGGGGTCTAGTTGCTCTCAATTTTTTTCTGTCACTAAAAAGGGCCCTATAACCTACTCTAGGACCACTGGGTCGATACGATCACCCCTGAAAAAAAAAAACACATCCTCATCCGTAGTCTTTCTTCAGGCAAAAATAAGAATTTCCATAATTTTCGCAGATAGGAGCTTGAAACCTCGACTACAGGATTCTATGATACGTTGAATCTGATGGTGTGATTTTCATTAATATATGTTGAATATGTGGTATATATAATTTTTGTTCTTTTTAAGTTTCAACTTCGCTCTTTACTTTCCTCGGAAAAACTTTGTTTTTTAAAATTAATTTAGGAGTCAAAACTAAATACGTAGCCTCACAACAACAAACTAATCTATAACGCTATTCATAGTCCTACATGAGCTGCGATATCAGTAACTCTCATTATACAATTAAAATTATATTAGAAATATGGGCATAAAAATCAAAAGCTTAAAGTCATTACATATCATAAAAATAGTGGATTTATTTATCAGGTAACGTCTTGTTGTCACCTAGTATTACTTGAAGTGAAGAGCAAAACCATAATAGCCAGTTATTACTCTGGAAATCCAGTTATTTCTCTCTATGAAACGGAAGATTTTAAGTTCTGATACAAATTCTAAAGCGAGTTTGCAGTCCTAATACTAGTAAGATCCCTTCACTTCGAACTTGTCTACAAAATAATCATGAAATGTCCTTTTCAGATCCAAAACGACAGTCAATCATGGAACTGAGCTCATTGAGCAGAAGTGATGCAAAATTAAAAAAAAAATAAATGACAATCTGAAAATGCCTTACTTTTATATTGTTAAAAGTCTCCTTAAAAGGTTTACTTTTACCGTACCAAAACTCCTACATTATTTTGTGTTTTTAGTAAAGTGCTAGTTTTCTGCAATCCTACAAAAATAGGGAAATATCACCAGTTGATTTATTTGCATTATTTTTATTGATATATGTTAGATAGGCTGTGAAGTAATAATTTTTGTTCGTTTTAAGTTTCAACTTCGCTCTTTACTTCCCATGGAGAAACTTTGTTTTTTTTAAAATTAATGACAATAAAAGTGCTATTTTACAAATGTGGCAAGCTAACAAGGAGGGGTCTAATTCTCCCCTCGGTTGATGGCCCCCCTTTTTTGAAAGATTTCTCTAAAAAAAAAGACTCAAATGAGAAGAGTATTCGTTTTCTGAAATTTTTTTTTCGTAATTTTTTTATAGCTAAATGACGGTGTCACGTACACAACATATAGTGACTCATGCTGGACAGGGCATGAACAGTAGTAATTACTGGCAGTCAATCATTGAAATGAGCTCATTGTGCAGAAGTGAAGCAAAATTAAAAAAGAAAATGAAAAATCTGAAAATGTTTTACTTTTACACTGTTAAAAGTGTTTTTAGAAGGTTTACTTTTACCGCAATAAAACTCCTATATTATTTTGCGTTTTCAGTAAAGTGCTAGTTTTCTGCAATCCTACAAACATAAAGAAACATCACCAATTGATTTATTTGCATTATTTTTATTGATATATGTTAGATAGGTTGTGAATTAATAATTTTTGTTCGTTTTAAGTTTCAACTTCGCTCTGGACGTCCCATGGAGAAACCTTAATTTTAAATTAACGTCACTAAAAGTGATATTTTAAAAATTTGGGAAGCTAGCAGCGAGGGGTCTAATTCTCCACTCGGTTGATGGCCACCATTTGTTGAAAGATTTCTCTAAAAAAAGACTCAAATGAGAAGAGTATTCGTTTTCTGAAATATTTTTTTCGTAATTTTTTTATAGCTAAATGACGGTGTCACATACACAACACATAGGGACTCATGCTGGACAGGGCATGAACAGTAATAATTACTGGAGTGAAAAAGTAGCTTCACTTATTAACAAAATTCAGGAGGCTTTGGGTCAGCATATTCTTGTAATTTATATGGTTTGGTAATTTTCGCAGTCTTTATGGTAAAGAAAATTTATGTAATTCGAATGTGAGAATGCATTTTTTCAATAGAATATGGGAGCGACAGGTTTCTGGAGACCTTGGGGATTTGTGTAGTCTTACAAATAGAACATGGGAATACCAGCTTTCTAGAGAATTTACAATAAAGGGCTCAGCTATTGAAGTTATTTATATATTTTTTTTTGCCAATAAATAACGAAATATAATGATTTTATGGTACTTACGCATTATATCTTACCCACCGCTATGAAATAATACAGGAAACAAGTCAAATAGGCATTTGCAATGGATAAATGGATCGCAATGCGTGATTCCTTATTGAAATAAAAATATTAAAATTTGGGTTTTTTGGGGTTTAGCTGGGCCTAAAAAACACTAACAGCAATTTAATGTTTTGGGTGGGGATGGTGTAGTTTACTTTCGTTCATAGAATAGTGTATGTTCTTGTTTTTTTCCTTCAAATACTAATTTCTTCCTTTAGGTTCTTTTCAATTCTGAAATTGTCAGAAAAGCTCTATTGACTGAAATTTCAAAGGAAAACAATATTTTGTCTTCCGTCCAAGATCTCTACTGAAATTGAATTATGTCTTCCGTACCATTTTATCCAAGAATCATTGCAATCACGATAAAAGGTAATAAATGGTAAAGTCAGTGGTATATATTTTCATCATGTACTGCGCAATAGTGCTGCCTTAGATCGAAACGAGATTTTTTTTTTTGTTTCCATCATCACTTTCGTATTGAAGTTGTCCAAGAATTTTTTGTTGGGGGGGGGGCAAATGTGCATGGTGGTACTTCTACTACGACTTAAACGACTCCTACTATTAAAACCCAGGGGTATTAAAGTGAAATAATCAAGGAATGCTATTTTTTAATGAAAATCCTGTTTGCAGCGTGTTTTCATCAGGCACTTCATGGTAACGAACTGTAAGTAAGCAGCGGTGGCAGTTTATTTCCACTAGATTTGAAATATGCATATTATTATTTATAGAAAAATAATATAACTCTCAAATATAGCTAAAGGCAGAAGGGGTAATGGCCTCTCTTGTGCCTAGGGCAAAATCATGATTAGCGCCCCCTACTGTCTCCCATAAAATTTGTCAGTCTAAATTCCAACAAAATTCATTCAGAAATAAAATTATTTTATTCAGAGAGAGGAGGGACCAATTTTATGCTGAGGGTATTTATATAGGGAATTTCCCGTAGGGAGGGAAGGTTTCATGGGGTGAACTTGTAAGAGTGAATTATACACTGGTGAAATTTGTTAGAATTCCTATGCCAAAGTATTTTGATATGCATTGCTTTCTCTTTTCCGTCTCAATTTTACGCTTGGAGTTGTTAAGGGTAATTGTCCGGAGTAAATTTTCAGCAAGACTGGAGTGTGTAGAGAACTTATTCGGGGGGAAGGGGATTTATTCGTTTTTGATGGTACAGATTTCCTATTATTGTTTAAAACAAACAATCAAACTTTAAATATAAAAAACCAGTTTTTCATAATTAATGTAAAGAGAAACATTAGAAATAATAAGGAACATTAATTATTAACTACATGAAGATACTTTCCACCCCCTCCAACCCTCACCCTTTACGCTGACTTTTGAATTTGTCCAAATTATATTACAACGATTCCTAAAACGCAAGTGTTGTTTAATTAGAACAATGGGAAGCTTTTTTAAAAGTCTTAAAATGTTTTAGTGATGTGTTGAGCAGTGGATTAACCCCCCTCATATACGTAATCATTTCCATGCGCTTTAAGTTTTAATGTTGCTTACCTTACTTTCTGTTGAAAATACTGTTTTTTAATTAGAAGTTGAATAGCCAAGGCTTGGTGTTTTTTTTACATTTGAAAATAGTTTGTAAGAATAGAAATATAAGCCTCCGAACGAACATTAGAATATTGAAAGCTGCAGTCTGGCTCTAGATCTGGCTCCGGTAAGAAGCAACTCTATAATTGTAAATAAAGTTCTATGGATTAAAAGCACCGACTTTATGTAATAACTGCAAATATTCCAACTGATTGCAACTAATTTCAATAAAGGCAGTTTCATCCATCGCGTTCACATCAGTTTAGACTTGTTTAGTTTTAGATATTGGCCCTTTAAAGATCAACGAGCTTGGAGATCCTCATGAGTTTTTGTATTTCATAGTCAGCAAAATGGAACAAGAAACCAAAACTGATATTCGTCAAGTGTCACAAGGAGATATTTGAGTATGCACCCATTAATAATATTCAAAGACAGTGAGGAAGTACTCAAAATATTATGTTACTATTCATTTTGTTTAAAAAAGTAAGGCCACTAGGTTGACAGATGTTTGGAGCCAGAAAAGACTCCAATCAGGTAAGGTTTACGTGTTTTAGATATACATAGCTGTATACATGATTGTGCTGGTCTGAAGTATGTTGTAACGATAATTAGTTAGGGATAATTAACGTTTGGGTGGCACCAATGGATAAATGGCTATAAAATAATCTTATCTTTTTTCTCCTCTGACTTTCTAATTTAATAAAAATATGCAGGACAGAATAATTAGCCAATTGGCCACATAGGCTCGAAATGTTAGCTCCATGGAATTTGAGGCCTTAGATTTGAATTAATATCAAGTTGCCATCGCTAATTGGAGAAAAAGCCGAGACAGATCTGTCTGAGTGAGAGCCAAAGCTGGCAGAAGCCCCTTTAAAGATTGCATAAAAATTATGTAGTTTCACTTCTTTATAGATAGTCTATCATGATTTTGGGCTGACTCATGACGGACAATGTCCACTGAACTTGTATGCAAAATGGGAATCTGATTTGTTACAGTTCATGGTAACAAACTGTAAGTAAGGAGCTATGCGGCTTATTAACAACTTAAACTCTAAGAAACAGAGTCTTGATCACAACAGTTAAATTAAAAGAATCGAAAAGTTAATCTTATTCAAACTATTTAAAATTAATAAATTTTAATTTTACCCATTACCTTTTACTAAACTAGTAAACTGTGACACTCTTTTGAAAAAGGGGAAAAGCGTCCACCAGTTGGTACCCTATAGAGGTTTCAAGCTACGCGCGAGTTTTCTTATTTCTACTTGCAAAAATGTTGACGGTTTTGTTTTGTTACACACCATAGATCAGGGATGCGGTTTTCTGAGTTTGTTTTCTCCAGGTGTCCTCAAATCAACTCATTTATCATTCAATATATTTAGACGACTCATTCGACAAGACCTCAGAATTTCTGATTGTTTTGTAAAATATCGAAAACGTTTTTGGTCCTTTCGCCCCCCCCACGCTCATTTTCTCCCAAAACTGCCCGACTAAAATTTTGCCCCCCCCCACGCTAATTTTCTCCCAAAAGTGCCCGATCAAAATTTTGATATCGTTATTTTTTCAGCGTAGTTGAAAAATCTAGTAACTATGTCCGTGGGGATAACTTAACCCCACACAGTCCCCGGGGATAGGGCGAGAAGTAATGAACTTTACCCAGTGTTTATTGATAGCCGTGTCGATTGGGCAGTATAGTTTCCGGAAGTTTTGATGGGGACTATTTCCAGTAGAGGGGGGGGGGAGGGGTACGTGGGAAGATCTTTATATTGAGGAATTTTTTATGGGGGAAGAGATTGCAGAAAACTAGTACTTTACTGAAAACACAAAACAATATAGGAGTTTTGGTACGGTAAAAGTAAACCTTCTAAGGAGACTTTTAACAGTATAAAAGTAAAGCATTTTTATATTGTTATTTTTTTTTTAATTCTGCATCCCTTCTGCACAATGAGCTCATTTCAATGATTGACTGCCAGTAATTACTATTGTTCATGCCCTGTCCAGCATGAGTCACTATATGTTGTGTATGTGACACCGTCATTTAGCTATAAAAAAATTACGAAAAAACAATTTCAGAAAACCAATACTCTTCTCATTTGAGTCCTTTTTTAGAGAAATCTTTCAACAAATGGTGGCCATCAACCGAGGGGAGAATTAGACCCCTCGCTGTTAGCTTGCCACATTTGTAAAATAGCACTTTTATTGACATTAATTTAAAATCAAAGTTTTTCCAACGGAAGTAAAGAGCGAAGTTGGAAATTTAAACGAAAACAAATTACTACCACATAGCCTATCTAACATATATCAATAAAAAAAATACAAAAATATCAACTGGTGATATTTCCCTATGTTTGTAGGATTGCAGAAAACTAGCACTTTACTGAAAACACAAAATAATATAGGAGTTTTGGTACGGTAAAAGTAAACCTTTTAAGGAGACTTTTAACAGTATAAAAGTAAAGCATTTTCAGATTATTTTTTGTTTTTAATTTTACATCTCTTCTGCACAATGAGCTCATTTCAATGATTGACTGCCATTAATTACTACTGTCCATGCTCTGTCCAGCATGAGTCACTATATCTTGTGTATGTGACACCGTCATTTAGCTAAAAAAAAATTACGAAAAAACTGTTTCAGAAAACGAATACTCTTCTCATTTGAGCCCTTTTTTAGAGAAATCTTTCAAAAAATGGGGGCCCTTAACCGAGGGGAGAATTAGACCCCTCGCTGTTAGCTTGCCACATTTTTAAAATAGCACTTTTATTGTCATTAATTTAAAATCAAAGTTTCTCCAAGGGAAGTAAATAGCGAAGTTGAAACTTAAAACGAACAAAAATTATTACTTCACAGCCTATCTAACATATATCAATAAAAAAAAATCAACTGCAAAAAAATCAACTGGTGATATTTCTCTATGTTTGTAGGATTGCAGAAAACTAGCACTTTACTGAAAACACAAAACAATACAGGAGTTTTGTTACGGTAAAAGTGAACCTTTTAAGGATAATATTAACATTATAAAAGTAAACCTTTTTAATATTTTTATTTTTGTTTTTTTTTTTTAATTTTGCATCAATTCTACTCAATGAGCTTAGTTCCATGATTGACTGTCTTGTTGGATATTACAAGGACATTTGATAATTGTTGTGTAGAACAGTTAGAGATGAAGGGATCTTAATAGTATTAGAACTGCAAACTTGGTTTAGAATACGTATCAGAACTTAAAATCCAACGTTTCAATGAGAGAAATAACTGGATTTCCAGAGTAATAACTGAATAAATCTCTATTTTAAGTTCTATCTATTTTGTTCTTCTTTCCTGTCATTCGTCAGAGACCAGTTTGATGTCTTCATAATAATAGTTCTTTGTTCAAAAGTTAGTATCCACTTTCACTATTAAAAAAACCCTGTTTTTGGTCATGTTATTCAAATCGCGTAATATCTTGTTGTTGACCCCTCGAGTTTGAAACGGCAGTCCGCTATTTGCATTTGCATTTATGGTCCATGTTGAGTCAAGAGTACAATTTTTCAAAATCTAGCTAATGTTGTTTGTTTCCTTACACAATGGAAATTAATGCTTCGTTACTCTTATCATTACGCAAAAGTCATACTTTGCTATGTTTACAATTTATTCATTTTATGATGGCTTTCCCACATTTTAACAACCTCCCACACTTAAAATTCTTCGTACAGTTTTTTTTTCTTAATGAAACTATAACTTGCTAAGAATCAATTTAGTTCAATCTCTTCCTGTTCTACATTTACTTGGAATACTTGAGACTTTTGTTTCCTATAGTCTAACCATAATTTTCTCAATGTTTTAAATATAATTCCAATAGAGACTAGTCCTAATAAAGATAGAAACAGATTAAGGGTATTGGAAAAAAATGTCCAATAGCTAGCCGTTTTCCTTCCTTTTTCGTCCTTTAAGGAAATATGCATTTTTCTTAGCTCAGCTATGCCAATCTACGTCTTGGAGTTGTTCTGGAAATATATAGAGATTAAGTCTTCAAATTCTTTGCTCCATTCGTTTTTTATACCAGCTATGGTGCTCCCAGGGACATATCTGGGGAATCTCTATATATTAAATATATTGCTTCGAACCTTTGTAAGTATTAATAATTCATCTTGGTCGTCCGAGTCCTTAGATTGTTCTAATACTCTCCTTCCAATTGAAGGGAGCATGCCACCCTTAAAAATACTCATCGTAATGTCGTTTGCTCTTATACCAGGAGAATTTTTTGTATAATCTATCGCCTTTCCCCTGATCGGGGAGTAAAATTGGTGTACTAACTCAGATGGCCTTTGTTTTTCAGAGAGCAGCTCTTGTAGTTTTTGGGCAGCTGGTTTTTCATGTAAAAAGGCTTCTTTTAAAAGTTTTTCTAAATGCTCTAAATCTTTTATTTTGGGAGTATCTAAACTTGTTGCGAATCTTTGTATCTCTCCTCTTGTATAACAGATAGCTTGATTTATCACAGCATTATCATTTTTTCTTAAACTCCTCTGTATTTGTTTAAGTGTGATAATCCATGAATGGATTTCATTTGGTTATGTTAGGAACGAGATGGGGGATGCTTGCTCCACATATAGGTTTTGAAGCCTGTTTGTGACTGGAGCGTCTCCATATGGAGCGTCTCTCATCTTGTAGAGCGTTTATTTTAGCTTGTGCGTCCTCCTCTACTCTTATTCTCTCCTCTTGCGCTTGTCGTAGTGCAATTTCTAATTCTTTAATTTTGTTTTCATTGGAACTCATGATGGATCTAATCTTTTCAATTCTTATTGTTGGAAAAAGTTCGATTACTTATAGTGCTTTAAGTCGCTAAAATGGGTCTACTTATAAATTGTATTAAAATTTTCTCAGTACCTTGGTTTAAATTTACCCTCAAGTTTAGTATTTTAATTACACACTCTTGAGGATGATTAACCTATGACCCCCTATTTAGGTAAATTACAGACGCGGACACTAAAACTTGCAGCAAAGAGAAATAGAAGGAGAAGAAAGAAAGAATCTTAGGAAGATAAAAGATAAAAGTCTGTCTGAGCCTCCCCCTTAGGTTAAAATTTCCTTTAATGAACACTTTTTCAAACTTTTCTGTCTTGGAAAGGTTTGGAAAACTGAACACAAACCTTCTTGTGAGGAACAGAGGACTAAATTTTACCAACTTTTATAAATTTAATTAATCCTCCCCCACTTAAACGAAAGTTGCACCGAGCTTGAATACCGCTGCGACCAGTTGTAAGGTTGCCCCTACTTAACAGGGCTAATAAATTTGGTAACGTGATACAAACTGAGGCGTTGGGTAAGAATCGGTACTCAGAATTCAGTGACAACTGATTTTATTTATAAAATAAGATAAAATGAAAAATATTCTAATTCTGTCTATGTTGACTATTTTCAAACCTCTTCTAAGGTCAAATGATCTACTTGTTCAAATCCAATAATGTATACCGAAAAGAAAAAGATTAAGTTAATCCTAAGCTAACGAATGCTTCAACTTAAAGGGGTTACACTTGAACAGCTAGTCAAGGCTTGAGTTCTGGGTTATAAAAATCCTTTAGTTACAAAGTAAACACTTACTCTTTATTCGATTTCCAAAAAAAGACTACCCTGTTTTCGTTCCTCAATCTCTATTTTAGGTTCTATCCATTTTGTTCTTCTTTCCTGTCATTGGTCAGAGACCAGTTTGATGTCATCCTAATAATAGTTCTTTGTTCAAAAGTTAGTATCCACTTTCTCTATTAAAAAAAACATGTTTTTGGTCATGTGATTCAAATAGCGTAATATCTAGTCGTTTACCCCTCGAGTTTGAAACGGCAGTCCGCTATTTGTATTTGCATTTTATGGTCCTTGGTGAGTCAAGGGTAAAATTGCTCAAAATCTAGCTTATGTTGCTTATTTATTTACACAAAAAAAAATAATATTTAGTTACTCTTATATTGCGCAAAAGTCATAGTCTGCTATGTTTTTAATTTATTAAGTTTATGATGGCTCTCACACATTTTTACAACAGGTATCATGATAATAGAAGAAAAACAGAGAAAAACAAACTGCTGTCCTCCTTTGAAGTTCCACATGGTGCTAACAGATAGCCCAGCTTTCCACTGAAGAACTGGTGCAATAATTGCAGCCGAAACCAACAATATCAGTGCTATATTTAACATAAAATAAGCAACATTTTCAATATTAATCTTTTCATTAGATTTCATTTTATATAATTAACTAGACTAATCTTTTATATAATGAAATGCCGTGTCAAGTAGCTAAAATCTAGCAAAAAACGAAACTCTTTTTTAAATTTTCAGGTGTTTCTCTAGTTTGAATTAAAAAAAGAGTTATATTGGTTAGAACCCATAAATATTTTTGCAGTTTACATAATACCTTTATCAAATTTCGGAGACCACACTGCCTTTCCATGACTATAAATAAAAGTTCAAATAGGGATAAAATCCTTTTAATAGACAGTGATGATAGAAATTCACAAAAATACCAGTTATTTCGGTCACATATACAGTGACCGTCATCAGTAGTAAAACTACTGATGACGGTCACTGTATATGTGACCGAAATATCTGGTATTTTTGTGAATTTCTATCATCACTGTCTATTAAAAGGATTTTATCCCTATTTGAACTTTTATTTACCTTTAGCAATTTTGAACTGAAAACTAAAGTAATAAAAAAATATAATTTTTTTTCTTTGGATATATAGAACAACATTACAGAGATATGTACTTTATGCGTTAAGCCAAAAAAAGTTTTGTTCCAGCTGACAAAAACAAAACAAATTTTTAAATTTTCAGGAATTTTTCTTTGGTTTGAAAAAAATTAGTATTATTGAATACACACCATAAATATTTTTGCAGTTTACATAATAACTTTAGCGAATCTGAATGTACGAGAACCTCAACCCAAACAGGCTACTCTGAAGACGACTAACGGCGCTGACGTCTGGTTTCTTCTACAATGACGACGCTGCCAAGCAAGAGCTTTATGTCAAGTAAGTGAAAGTCAAGAATCTGAACTGAAAACTAAAATATAAAAAATTGATTTTTTTTCTTTATAAATATAGGAAAACGCTACAAAGATACGTACTTTATGGGCTAAGCCAAAAAGAAAGTTTGGTTCCAGGAGAAAAAAACAAAATTAATTTTAAAATTCTCAGGTATTTTTCTAGTTTGAACTAAAACATTATTATTATTGGTTTGAAACCATATACCCTATGGTATATGGTTACTATGGTTACTTATACTATGGTTATATATAGGTTACTATGTAAACTGCCAAAAAATTTATATAAACATACTATTAGTATGTTTATCCTAACACTACGTGTTAGGATAAACATGCTATTAGTATGTTTATAAAAAATTTTTTGCAGTTTACATAATAACCTTATTAATAACCGATATTTGAAGGACCTTTAAACTATTGCTTTTCCTTCTCCAAGTGAAAAATTAACCAAATTACTTACAGCTAGACCATCGTTCGCAAGCATCAACAGTCTCTCAACTGGAAGTCCCTCATCTTCCATACACCAAAGAAGCTTTTTGCTCAGACCCTCACTAGTACCAAGTTCAATATAATATTTTGTAAGATACCTAGTAATAAAAAGAGTTAAAGAACAATTTCTGAAAATTTAAAAATTTGTTTTGTTTTTTGTCAGCTGGAAGAAAACTTTTTTTGGCTTAACGCATAAAGTACATATCTCTGTAATGTTGTTCTATACAGTGAAAGAGATTATCTTTATGATGAAAATCCCGATGGTTGTCAAATCGGGCAAAAGGCCTACAAGTTTCCATGTGGTGAACAATTAAGACTCGCATTGGAGAGTAACAAGAATAAAATAACAATAACCCAAATGCTGTTTCTATTTGGCTTACTTGTAGCATCAGTTTGTATGTTTATTTATGGGTGTATACAATGCTCCAAATGGAACACTGAACGAGGTTTGAACTATTGAAACTGACGGCTCAAAAACTATTCATAATGCTCTCCCAGGGAAGAAGCTTGAGATATTCAGAAAGAGAAATGCGGATTCAAAGCCAGAAATAATATGGGTCTTGAAGATCATGAGCTCGAAATAAGGGTCCGGTACTGGTTACAGGAGCAAAATCTAGTTATTACTCGGTATCTTACAAAATATTATTTTGGACTTGGTACTAGTGAGGGTCTGAGCAAGAAGCTTCTCTGGTGTATGGAAGATGAAGGACTTCCAGTTGAGAGACTGTTGATGCTTGCGAACGATGGTCTAGCTGTAAGTAATTTGGTTAATTGTTCACTTGGAGAAGGAAAAGCAATAGTCTAAAGGTCCTTTAAATATCGGTTATTAATAAGGTTATTATGTAAACTGCAAAAACATTTATGGTTTCTAACCAATAATAATAATGTTTTAGTTCTAACTAGAAAAATAACTGAGAATTTTAAAATTAATTCTGTTCTTGTCTCCTGGAACCAAAGTTTCTTTTTGGCTTAGCCCATAAAGTACGTATCTTTGTAGCGTTTTCCTATATTTCCAAAGAAAAAAAATCAATTTTTTTTATTTTAGTTTTCAGTTCAGATTCTTAACTTTCACTTACTTGCCATAAATCTCTTGCTTGGCAGCGTCGTCAGCGTAGAAGAAAACAGACGTCAGCGCCGTTAGTCATCTTCAGAGTACCCTATTTGGGGTGAGGGTCTCGTATATTCAGATTCGCTAAAGTTATTATGTAAACTGCAAAAATATTTATGGTTTGTATTCAATAATACTAATTTTTTTCAAACCAAAGAAAAATTTCTGAAAATTTAAAATTTGTTTTGTTTTTTGTCAGCTGGAACAAAACTTTTTTGGCTTAACGCATAAAGTACATATCTCTGTAATGTTGTTCTATATATCCAAAGAAAAAAATTCTATTTTTGCATTACTTTAGTTTTCAGTTCAAAATCGATAAAGGTATTATGTAAACTGCAAAAATATTTATAGGTTCTAACCAATATAACTCTTTTTTTAATTCAAACTAGAGAAACACCTGAAAATTTAAAAAAGAGTTTCGTTTTTTGCTAGATTTTAGCTACTTGACACGGCATTTCATTATATAAAAGATTGGTCTAGTTAATTATATAAAATGAAATCTAATGAAAAGATTAATATTGAAAATATTGCATATTTTATGTTAAATATAGCACTGATATTGTTGGTTTCGGCAGCAATTATTGCACCAGTTCTTCAGTGGAAAGCTGGGCTATCTTTTAAAACCATGTGGACTGTTGGGTCTGTTAACCCAAGTGTCTGTTTTTCTTCTATTATACTGATATCTGCGATATATTTTGCTAAGGAATCCAATGTAAAATATTTGTGTATAATAATGAGCGTTGTATATATGGCATTTATTGTGTGGAATACAAATCTTTTATTTGGCACATCAGTATTGGAAGACACAATTTTACAAAGCTATAGAAAAAATATTGAAAAAAATGATAGTTCGGTGGTTGACGACCTGCATACCACGCTAGAATGCTGTGGTATGAATTCTCATCAAGTTGCAGCACGTCTCGACTTCCACATTTTAAATCCTAACTATAAACCAAAAGATATACCGAATTCCTGTTGTTTTAAGACAACCATCTCTTCAAAAGAAAACAATGAGGAAAGAAAAAGAAAGGAAGAAATTAAACAAGAAAATAAAGTTGAGGCTGAAGATGATAGTGAAAGAGATTATCTTTATGATGAAAATCCCGATGATTGTCAAATCGGGCAAAAGGCCTACAAGTTTCCATGTGGTGAACAATTAAGACTCGCATTGGAGAGTAACAAGAATAAAATAACAATAACCCAAATGCTGTTTCTATTTGGCTTACTTGTAGCATCAGTTTGTATGTTTATTTATGGGTGTATACAATGCTCCAAATGGAACACTGAACGAGGTTTGAACTATTGAAACTGACGGCTCAAAAACGATTCATAATGCTCTCCCAGGGAAGAAGCTTGAGATATTCAGAAAGAGAAATGCGGATTCAAAGCCAGAAATAATATGGGTCTTGAAGATCATGAGCTCGAAATAAGGGTCCGGTACTGGTTACAGGAGCAAAATCTAGGACTTGGTACTAGTGAGGGTCTGAGCAAAAAGCTTCTCTGGTGTATGGAAGATGAAGGACTTCCAGTTGAGAGACTGTTGATGCTTGCGAACGATGGTCTAGCTGTAAGTAATTTGGTTAATTTTTCACTTGGAGAAGGAAAAGCAATAGTTGAAAGGTCTTTCAAATATCGGTTATTAATAAGGTTATTATGTAAACTGCTTTTACACAATTTTACAAAGCTTTAGAAAAAATATTGAAAAAAATGATAGTTCGGTGGTTGACGACCTGCATACCTCGCTAGGATGCTGTGGTATGAATTCTCATCAAGTTGCAGCACGTCTCGACTTCCACATTTAAAATCCTAACTATAAACCAAAAGATATAGTTTTATTTTATCTATATTTTCTTTTCTTCTCCTTTTGCTTTGCAGCCTGTGAATAACTGATCATTTTAAATTCTCTTTTGTTTTTCAGCTCTGAGTAAGTAACTCGTTTGTCTCGCCCGTTCTTTACAGGCCAATGAGACTTTGGGGGAATAATAACATGTACCATTGTATGTGTATTTAATGAAGAATAAATATTATCTTATCTAAATCGATAATGCAAGCTACGCAAGCCATTCTACAGTCAGTATTTTACAAAAAACATTGTAATTGTCAGAAACCAATAAAGGAGACGAGTTTGTTTTTGTTTAAGATGAATCAGACTTTTCCTGAAATGTAATTACAAAATTTCTGTGTTTCAAGTCTTTGAACTTCTTTAAAATGTATGAACTTATATAACGATATTTCATCAAATGTCTGATTATAGTGAAGCTAAATAAACAAGAAGAAGGTGACTAGTTTTACATGGTCATTAAAAATAAATGAAAGTTTTTGAAGACTGTTAAAAAAGAAAGTTAAGATGAAACTAAACATTTTCTGAACTATGTGATGTCTGCAATAATAGCTTCACCTAAGGCGAGGCTATTCTAGAATCTTAATAGGAGTGTATAGCTAAATCAAAGCACATTATGTTCATGTAGATTGTAAAAAAGGTACCAGCAATATTTAAGTTTATTACGTTGAAACTTATAGGATACGATATGTTCAACCCACCAAAAGTGAAAATGTGCATGCTACTACCAGTACTACTACGATTAAGACAACTACTTCTTCTTCGACAACTACTAAAGTTAAGGGACATAAGGTATATAGGTATTATAAGGTGTATATGAAGTATTACGGTAAGGGTATATAGGTTAAGTGTGCACATTTGGGAATGAAGATCCCAATAGATTCTTATGAATTACAGCTCTTAGAAACAGAAGTATTTTAATTAAGAACACTTTTTAGATACCACCAAAAAACCTTATTCATAAAAATATTTTTAATTTTTCAAGTTTTAGATAGTATAGAATGAAATTGGTCCTTAATTATTGTTCATTATCATGAACTATTTGATGTAAGTGTTTTTCTTATATTCCTCTTACTTTTTTTCTAGGAGTAAATCTACCGTATCTCTTTGGAAATAGACGAAATGGTATCGTGCACTGGAGAGTGACGGGCAATTAAAATCAAGGGAGTGGACGTCAGTCATAAAAAACGTGCTCAAGGATAACGGTATCTTTTGCATTATATCTTTTAAAAGTGTTCATAAGTATGAAAGGTATACAACTACTCGTGGTAGGTGCAATGTAAAGTGATGCTCTGCTTACTATTTTTTAAAAATAAATAAAAATTAATCAGGTGATTACAGAGTAGAAAAGTTTTTTGAGTTTGAATTAGAACAAAATGTCATAATACAACACACAAAATATCAAAAGACAAAAAATTAATTAGGAGGGGTAAACCGTACCGACAAACAGAAATAAATACAAGTTGAGTGTGTTTATAGTACATTATATATGTACAAATGTACTATTATTGACAGTGTTGATGAATATGACCAGCTTGTACTCCCACCTTCAATAAAAGCTTACACAAAAGCACTTCACGAAGCAAATTCAAAAGCGAGAAAACATTTTGACACTTTTGTGTCACTTGAAATTCAAGCCAAGACTTACGTAAGAGCAACTACACCCCCAAAAAGTAATAATATGGATCAGATTTTACCAAGTTCTATGCAACAACTATCCCGTCTTCCTTTTAGACTTTTTTTGTGCCCTGACAAATAATTGAGACTGGCACGACTTGAGCTAAAGAAAACGAAAATTTTAGTTCTGAATCTCGATGCTACTGGGAGTATTGTCAGAAAGATTCCAGATGTGGACAAAAGAATATTATTGTACAGCCTTGTCTCACCCGGCAACGGAGAAGGAAATCATGAGATTTATTATTTTGATTGTCTTCTAAGTAGCCATGATCAAACAGTTCGTGGTAACGAACTCTAAGTAAGGAGCGACCCGGCTCAATGGTAACTGAAACTCTAAAAAACGCAATTTTGGTACCAATAGATACATCAAAAGAATCAGATTTTAATTCTGATTTCAAAAATATAAGTTTCATCAAGTTTAATCTTACCCATCAAAAGTTAAGCGCCTGAGAAAATTTAACGGATTTTCAAAAAGAGGGGGAAAGACCCCCTAAATGTTATAGAGCCTTAATGAAATTCACATCATCATATTCAGAGTATCAGATAACCCTACTGCAGAGGTTTCAAGCTCCTATCTACAAAAAGTGGAATTTTGCATTTTTTGCCAGAAGAAAGATCACGGGTGCGTGTTTATTTGTTTGTTTTTTTTCCCAGGGGTAATCGTATTGACCCAGTGGTCCTGCTATATCGTAAGAGGGCTCATTGGAACGAAAATTAAAAGTTCTAGTGCCCTTTTCAAGTGACCAAAAAATGGAGGGCAACTAGGCCCCCTCCCACGCTCATTTTTTTCTCAAAGTCACCCAATTAAAATTTTGAGATAGCCATTGTGTTTAGCATAGTCGGAAATCTAATAAATATGTCTTTTACGATGACTTAATTCGCCACAGTTCCCAGGGGAAGGGCTGCAAGTTATGAACTTTGCCCATTGCTTACATATTGTATTGGTTATTAAATAAAAAAAACAAGTTTTTTTAACTGAAAGTAAGGAACGACGTTAAAACTTAAAACGAACAGAAATTATTCCGTATATGGAAGGGGCTTTCCCCTCCTCAACGCCTCGCTCTTTACGCTAAAGTTTTTTATTGTTTTAAAAAATAAAGTTTTGAGATAGAGTTAAAATTTAGCGTAAAGAGCGAGGCGTTGAGGAGGGGAAAGCCCCTTCCATATACGGAATAATTTCTGTTCGTTTTAAGTTTTAATGTCACTCCTTACTTTCAGTTTAAAAAATTTGTTTTTTTTATTTAATTTTTGAACGTTTTTGAATAAATGCAGGTTTTGATCTTGGCTCACCGTACATGAATAATTAAAACAAAATTTGCATAAAAATTTAATTTTATTTGGTTAAATGGCTTTCTTGAAACTTGTTTAATTTTATTTACGAACGTTTTTATTAGTAATAAATATACGTAACTTACGAATTAACTTACGTAACGAACTTCTATATTCATAGATTTTTAATACGTATATTAGGGAGCTCACCCCCGAATCAATACCTTGTTCTTTAAGCTAAAGATCGAATTTTGTTCCAATTCTTTAAAAATGACCGCTTAATCAAAAAGGCCGTTAATTAGAATAAATAGCTCTTATGGCTCTTAGGAAAAGACGAAATGGCATCGTGCACTGGGAAGTGACGGGCAATTAAAAGCAAGGGATTGGACGTCAGTCATAAAAAACGTGCTCAAGGATAACGCTATCAAGGATATAACGCAAGGATAACAAAATGTCTGTACACTTCCCAATAACCAATACAATATGTAAGCAATGGGCAAAGTTCATAACTTGCAGCCCTTCCCCTGGGAGCTGTGGGGGATTAAGTCATCCTAAAAGACATATTTATTAAATTTTCGACTATGTTGAACAAAATGGCTATCTCAAAATTTTTATCGGGTGACTTTGGGAAAAAAATGAGCGTGGGAGGGGGCCTAGTTACCCTCCATTTTTTTGGTTACTTAAAAAGGGCACTAGAACTTTTAAGTTCCGTTCCAATGAGCCCTCCCACAATATTCTAGGACCACTGGGTCAATACGATCACCCCTGGGAAAAAAAAACAAACAAATAAACACGCACCCGTGATCTTTCTTCTGGCAAAAAATGCAAAATTCCACATTTTTGTAGATAGGAGCTTGAAACCTCTACAGTATGGTTCTCTGATACACTGAATATGATGGTGTGATTTTCATTAGGTTTCTATAATTTTTAGGGGGTCTTTCCCCCTTTTTTCGAAAATCCGCCAAATTTTCTCAGGCGCGTAAGTTTTGATGGGTATAATTAAACTTGATAAAACTTATATATTTGAAATCAGAATTAAAATCTGATTCTTTTGATGTATCTATTGGTATCGGAATTCCGTTTTTTAGAGTTTCGGTTACCATTGAGCCGGGTCGCTCCTTACTTACAGTTCGTTACCACGAACTGTTTGATACAGACATTTTCAGGAAGAATTTTTTTATGGTGGGGGGGAGGGGGCTGGAGGAGGGGGTTACTCGTGAGAATCTTTCTGTGGAGGATGTTTCTTTGGGGTAAGGGACATTTCTATGAAGGGGGCGCCGGATTTCTAGTAGTAACCAAGGTACTACTTTGCTTAGACATATAGGAAATATCATGTTATTCTGAACCTCCCTCGTACCAAACAGGTTTAGAGGTCTTTACACTCTGAGACTGACGCAGTTTCAAAGTTCAATGTCTTTTTGGTGATAAGCCCAAAAAACCAGCACGTCTTGTTTCATTGTTATGCAATTATTTTTGTATATATTTAGATTCCATATTTGATTCTCCATCAGTTTCGAATCGTTTATATTCGAGATAGCATTTTTTGTAAAAAGCATTTACATAGAAAAATGGATAATTCTATGCAATTTTTGGGGAGTAAAAAATATTCGCATTATTAAAAAAGAAATTGTCATTAAGTTAAGGAAGAAATTCTTTCCTTACACTAGAACTAAGGGATACTTATACACTTAGAAGCCTGTTGTTTTTTAGGAGTTTAAAAAACCTCTAATTCTCTTATAGGTTGAAATTTACGGTGTGATTTTTTTTTATCGGGATCAATGTTTTTTTGAAAAAAAGTGCTCGGCTTTTAATTTGTAATTCGGTATTATAATAAAATTTTGATTTTTTTTAATGTTTTTATTTTTAAAAAAGATTCATTTTTATAAATAAAAATCACCCTTTTTTTTAGAGATTTTTTTTAAAATAATTCCAGCCCCTGCGCCAAAAAAAAAAAAAAAAAAAAAAAAAATGTCTTGTCATTAATTTAAGGAAGAAATTCTTTCCTTATTGTTTCCTTGTGGTTAACTATTTTAAACATATATTTTTTGGTAAAAAAGCTTCCTTTTTTTTATCACGTACTGCTGCATTTTTTTTTATTAATTTTTTTGAAAATAAATATAGACCATTATGCCTTTACGAGGGGATTTTTATCAATATAAGTTGTCGTTTTAGGGAATTTTTTTTAAAAAGTGCTTATCTTTTCGATAAGTACTTTGTGTATATAAAAAAATTTTGATTCTTTTAATGTATTAATTTTTACAAGACCCTTTTTTTTAGGGGTTTTTTTTAAAATACTTCCAGGCCAGTCTGCAAAAAAAAAAAAAATGTCGTGTCATTAAGTTAAGGAATAAATTATTTCCTTATTCTTTCCTTGTGGTTACCTCTTTTAAAAATATATTAATTGTTACAAAAGATTCCTTTTTATCAAGATCAGTGCCTTTCTTTTTAGGAATATTTTTTAAAATAATTCCAGGCCCGTCTGCATTTATGGTGTTATTTTTTATCAATATCAGCTCCAGGTTTTATGAATGTTTTTGAAAAAGTTATTTGATGTCGTTAAGTAATTTTGTATTATAATAATATGTTTATTCTTTGAATGTATTATTTTTTACAAAATATTAATTTTTATTACAGTGTGATTTTTTTTTATCACGATCAGTGGTTTTTTAGGGATTT